>NC_056735.1:409755393-409850393 GCF_019279795.1 Protopterus annectens | reverse complement strand
ATACATAAATGTCTTGATGTATTTCACATATAAATTTCTTTAGTCTATCTTTAGTCCTTGACAGAGGAGGCATATCCATTCTTCTCACATAAATTAAGTTGGTTAATATCATCCAGGATTATTATGAGAAACATAAATGAATAATAACCAAGAAAGGCATTTGCTTTTGGAATTGTAGTTACAGTTGAGCTGCAAGACTCCAAAAATAATGTTTTTTAAACAGGAGGGATGTAATCAGTGCATGCTTTTGGGTAATACGTCACTGCCTAGAGACACGATAAACACCTGTAATGTCTTGTACTCTCAGTGTTGCCCACTCTGAAAGAATATTACTGCCTTTAGAAAATGCACATTTTGTGTTGTGATCAAATTATTACAGGTTTTATTAACTGTTAATTTACAAAAACTGTTTTTCTGGCTTGCATATCTTGTGGCAAACTAATTTTGTGAAGTACTTGTAGAATGGATACTTAGTAAATTTATTACAAGTTTTCTTTAACTGTTATTTTACAAAACAGATACATTTTGTGTCTTAAGTGGTATACATTTTTTATGTCTTTTTCAGATTCTGTGACAAACTAGTTTGATGAGGTTATATGAAAAAATATTTACTGACCCAGTTTAGAGGATATGTTAATAGACAGTAAACTTTTCACAAGGAAGTTAAATTTAGAACATTTATTTAAACACAAATCTAATGTGATGGATAAAAAATAGTGCCTTGATTCGGAGAAGCACTTTTAATCCTCCATTACAACAAGAAATATATAATTTTGAAGTATGCCTCACTAGTTTAATTAGAATTAATTATTATAATAATAAAATATTAATTCTAATTTATCTCCTGAAGAAAATAAACTATTAAAACAACTAAGGAATGATGAGAAAGTACGAATAATGAAACCGGATAAAGGGGGAGGGATGGTCCTTATGGAGCAGTGGGACTACACAGCTAGGATGTTGGAAATTCTTAATAACAATACACGCTATTCAGTGGTATCCAAAAATGAAGTGAATATTTCTTATAGAAGAATTGACCTCATGCTAGATGACAATCTAATGCAGGGCCTTGTTGATATAGAACTATACCAGTCTCTAAAGGTTTCTAACCCAATTATTCCAGCCATCTTTGGAATTCCAAAGATACAGAAGGGGATTGAAGATCCACCCCTGAGACCCATAGTCACATCCAGGGGTTCAAAAACACAACCAATGGCCATTTTTGTTGATGAAAAGGTTAAGAAGTTCCACACAAAATATACTCCCATCCTTGTTGATTCTTGGGATTTTTTGAATAAAATTGGAAAATCAGAATTTTCAGTGAACTCTATATTTCTGACCATTGATGTCAGAGATTTGTTCTCAGTCATTCCCCCATGACATCAGAATGGATTGGTTTGAACAGATGATTACAGAATTTGGGTTTCTAACAGCTGATGAATATAGGTTAGTGCTGGAAAATATGGAAGTAGTTTTAAAGTACAATTATATATATTTCCAGGGAGATATTTATCATCAACTATATGGGGTGGCTATGGGCTCCTCATGTGCACCTTTATATGCTAATATAGTTATGCTGTACTGGGAGCAACAGTTTATGTTTAGATCTCATTTTCACACTATATTCGGGAATATTATAGATTTTTGGATGATATCCTTATAGTGTGGGGGGGGGGGGTGAAGACTTGATACTGAAATTCATGAATTATTTGAACCAGACTACAAATTTCTTGGAGTTTACCTATAATATTGATGCTGATGAAGCCCATTATTTGGATGTAAAACTATCAAAAGACAAACAGAACAAAATTTAAAAGTCTAGTATATTTCGAAAGAAATGCTTCTCCAACTCGTATTTACACCATGATAGTGATCATCCATCATTTTTAAAAAATAACATCATAAAAGGTCATATGGTACGTATTGCCCAGATGACATCTGATAGAGATGAATTTTTGAAAGAAATGGATTTTGTCCATCAGTTATTTAGGGAAAGAGGGTACCCTGACACGACTATTGATCCTATAAAAGAGAGTATTATCCAGGGTTGGGGCAATATATACAAGCCACTCTTGAATAGTGGAATTATGCAGAGAACAAGAGGAGAGAACACTAGACTTGGTAAAGAACAAAGCACGGATTCTAATCCGTATTTGATATTGACATACTACAATAATATTGGATGGGTCAAAAGATGTATAAATACAGTATGGAACATGTTTAAGAGAATACCGTCTAATGCTGAAAGTTTTTCCAAACCCCTGAGAATGTGTTCCAGGAGGAAAAGGAATATTAAAGAAATGTATGAACTGAAGAGGACAGAGATGTTTATGGGAATTAGTACTGGACTAGGTACATTCAAATGTGGGAAATGCAGACAATGCACACATATAGCTAGTAAAAAATAATTATATATTCCTGGTATTAAATATTTGTTGAAACCTAGAAATATGCCAGCTGTTACACCAAGGGGGTAGTTTATCTTGCCTATTGTACAGTATGCTGGACATATATATAGGCAAGACAGAAAGATGCCTCAGGCAATGAATATATGAACATATTAGGGGTGTAAATAAGAAGAATGAATATAATGCATTATATAGGCACAAATTTGTATGCCATCAAGCAGAATTTAAGTTTTGGGTGCTGGAAGAAGTACCACCTAATGAGATAAGGGTGACTGGGAAACCAAGCTAGAGTTTCGTGAGTTGATTTGGCAACTTAGGTTGGATGCGGTACACCATCCAGACCTTAAAGACCATTTATCCATCACCCCAATTCTCAGATTGAAAGCAGCAGACCCAAAAAGGGCAGAGATAACCAACTGAGTTATTATTTTATTTAATATTTTATTTAATATTGTTCACATATATTTATTTGTATTACATATATTTTTAAATGGACATATAATTATGTATTAATTTATATAGTAATATGCTTCAATACAAGGTTTTTATTGTAGTAAGTTGTGTATATCTAAATTGATTTACTTATATGTAGTATTTTTAGGTATGTATATATAGGGAACCTGAACTTTAAATATCAATGACTAATTAACTAGCTTTGTATAACAGCCAATGAGCTGAGTCTCATTGGGAGGAGAGGTATATTTAAATGATTTTAAACGTTTTGTATTGATTCTGATGAAGTCTCTGGTCATGAGATGAAAGCGCTTAATCCTATATTTTGTGAATAAACTTATGAAGCGAATTGCTGTGGACTGAAAATTCCATTTTTTGAACACAGTGTGGACAGCCTCTATTTGAAGACAGCCTAGTTTTGGTATTCCTTTATTATGACAAGAATAATCTTTTCCCCTTCTTAAGCCCTCTTGTACTATACCTGCTGGCTGCAGAAAATAGATCACAATGCTTGCTGTGTTTTTAATCTTCCGGGAATGTAACTGCCCACACAAGTTACAAATTGGCTTGAGTTACAAACATTTCAAAACTATTTTCTAGTTTTTGCATTGAGATAGCACAGAGATTTCCAATTATTTCAAATTTATATGCTGAATATTTTTGTTTAATGTGTATCTTGTACAAGTTAAAGTCATTACTTGTGAGATTCTTTTTCACTTTCCAAATTACTCTGTCTTTTCAGTTAGAAGCATATTTAATGAAAATATCTATACTTCATGTTTATTGCTGCCCTTTCTTTGCAAGAGGGAGAGTGATCTGTTATGGAAAAAGGCTAAGTTTACCACACCAGAAGTCCTGTATAAGTTTAGTAAACAATATCAGACAAAGAAGTAGAAGACAGCAAGACCTGAATATTCCAGGTCTGCGCTGATAACTCAGTCAGTGGAGAGAGGAATCACTTTAACTTTCCAGGAAAGTCATTTAACAAGACAGAAGTATGAACAGAAAATCATGTACTACATGGAATAAGGTGAAGCAAAGACAACTCTTTCCACATGAGTTAGTTCACTTCTACAAAACCAGATGAATATATCCCACATATTCTTTCTCTCGAGGACTGCACAGTACCAACCAACTTTAGAAAATGTGGTTGTATTCCAGTCTTTGAAATGAATAATTACTGCTGTGAAACTCAAACATCATGTCTAAGGAAAGGCAGCTCTATCAAGGGTATCTTTGTGGCTTTCATACAAGTATTAGAGGTCATAAAAAGAGCTCTGGTAATCAAATGTCCTGAATACTGGGTAGTATCTTTTGAATTTTTCTTAAATTCATCCAAAACAAAATCAAGACTGTCTGCATCGATATTCTAGGTCACCAACAGAAAGTCATATTACTGGGAAATTCTCTTTTATAAACTATCTCACGTATTTTAGAATTTTAAATAAAAAAAAAAAAGAATGCATCATTGTTTTAATAAAAACTATATGCTTAAAAACCTCAGCTTTGGCCGGCTAAGAACTTGCTGTATTCAACTGGACGTATAAGAGAATTTAAGTAGCTTTATCTGCACTTTTTTTTCAAAAAAATACAGTATTTAAATTGATTTTAACTGTGTGCTGCAGGAATATTAACTGAACTGGAAGTTAAGTCAGTGTTTGCTGAATTTTGTTATTTGCTAGTAATTACAGGTGTGGGGGTAGCCACATTCTTTGATTTCCTGTCCTTGTCTATTTGAGTGGTACAGTGTGAAATATTTTCTGTTTAAAATCCTCAGCTTTGGCCGGCTAAGAACTTGCTGTATTCAACTGGACGTATAAGAGAATTTAAGTACCTTTATCTGCACTTTTTTTCAAAAAAATACAGTATTTAAACTGATTTTAACTGTGTGTTGCAGGAATATTAACTGAACTGGAAGTTAGTCAGTGTTTGCTGAATTTTGTTATTTGCTAGTAATTACAGGTGTGGGGGTAGCCACATTCTTTGATTTCCTATCCTTGCCTATTTAAGTGGTACAGTGTGAAATATTTTCTGCTTAAAAACCTCAGCTTTGGCCGGCTAAGAACTTGCTGTATTCAACTGGACGTATAAGAGAATTTAAGTACCTTTATCTGCACTTTTTTTTCAAAAAATACAGTATTTAAATTGATTTTAACTGTGTGTTGCAGGAATATTAACTGAACTGGAAGTTAGTCAGTGTTTGCTGAATTTTGTTATTTGCTAGTAATTACAGGTGTGGGAGTAGCCACATTATTTGATTTCCTGTCCTTGCCTATTTAAGTGGTACAGTGTGAAATATTTTCTGCTTAAAACCTCAGCTTTGGCCGGCTAAGAACTTGCTGTATTCAACTGGACGTATAAGAGAATTTAAGTACTTTTATCTGCACTTTTTTTTTCAAAAAAATTCAGTATTTAAATTGATTTTAACTGTGTGTTGCAGGAATATTAACTGAACTGGAAGTTAGTCAGTGTTTGCTGAATTTTGTTATTTGCTAGTAATTACAGGTGTGGGGGTAGCCACATTCTTTGATTTCCTGTCCTTGCCTATTTAAGTGGTACAGTGTGAAATATTTTCTGCTTAAAAACCTCAGCTTTGGCTGGCTAAGAATGTGCTGTATTCAACTGGACGTATAAGAGAATTTAAGTACCTTTATCTGCACTTTTTTTCAAAAAAATACAGTATTTAATTTGATTTTAACTGTGTGTTGCAGGAATATTAACTGAACTGGAAGTTTTGACTCTGCTCTTAAGTTAGTCCCACCCACCCTCCCTGTTTTTGTTTTGGTGTTAATCTTAGTGGCCTTGAAACTGCCCACCCCTCTTGTAAATTTGTGTTTGGATACTCCTTCTGGGCCCATCTCATTAGCTCACTCAACTGAGTGCAGTGAGATCATATTCTGATTTCAGGCACTCCTACTGTGTACAGAGAGAGCATCTGGGAAACAGAAAAAAAATGTAAGCTTGTTTCCTGCCTTTCCTGTTAAGTGGTATAGACTATTTGTAGGCTTCTGAGCCCTCAAGCCCTTCTGTGTTGGAGGGAAGCCTTCTAGCTTAGTTTTTTTTTTTTCTTATAACTAGCCAGTTTTCTAGTTTCAGCACTCATATCTGTTTCTTTGATCTCAGCACTTGTTCAGGAAAAAAAAAAAAAAAAAAAAATTTCATCTGCTTTTACTGTACTTGTGTTTCTACCTACTTTATTTTACTTTTGCATCATCCTAAAAGTACTCAATTGTATTTATTACTGCTTGGTGTAACTCATTCTAAGCCTTTTGGTTTAAACACTTGGGCTTCGGACAAGTTGTTTTGCACTGAGAGGGTTTGTGGTCTGCACTGTAGTGGCAGAACAGGTAGCTTACATCCTTCTAGGTTGGGAACTGCTGACTGAGGGCTCAGCTTCTGTTATTCTAAAAGTGTATTAATTCTGGTTTAAGCACTTGGGCTTTCAGGCCAGTTATTTTACATTAAGAGGGTTCGTGGTCTGCACTCTTGTGGGAGGAGAGGCTGGACTCTGCCCTTCTGAGCTGGGGATTTCTGGTTAAAGGCTTATAGTGCATGCATATCTGAACTGCTTCTTACTGAAGTTGGTGCGCCTTGTTTGCTGTGGCATAGACTGGATTCGGGCCTGCTGGATCTAGCGTTGTTTGTGTAACTTGAGCACTAATCCAGGCATTCTCTAAAGTATTCAATTGTATTTATTACTGCTTGGTAGTAACTTGATTAAAGTGTAGCTATCATTCTAAGTCTTTTGGATTAAGCACTTGGGCTTCAGACCAGTTGTTTTACATTAGGAAGGTTTGTGGCATGCACTGTGGTGGCAGAACAGGTAGCTTTCACCCTTCTAATTTGGGAACTGCTGCCAGTGTCTGTTATTCTTAAAGTGTATTAGTTCTGGTTTAGGCACTTGGGCTTCAGGCCAGTTATTTTACATTAAGAAGGTTCGTGGTCTGCACTCTTGTGGGAGAAGAGGCTGGACTCTGCCCTTCTGAGCTGGGAATTTCTGGTTAAAGGTTTATAGTGCCTGAATATTTTAACTGTATCTTACTGAAATTGGTACACCTTGTTTGCTGTAGCATAGACTAGATCCAGGCCTGCTGAATCTAGCTTTGTTTATATGCTTGTTGTTTGTTTGCTTGCTATTTCCCTGGAATGCTAATTCCACCTAATCTGTGCTTCTCAGCTTCTGTGGATCACTAGTGATATCTGCATTGCTTACTGTACTTATTTCCTTGTTTCACTTGAAAGAAAGTTACTGTTTGTCATTTTTGCATTTAAGTTACCTGTAACACATTGCACTTAAGTTACCTGGCACTTGCGCGCTAAAGCAATTATATAAGTCAGCAATAAAAATTAAAAGCACTACACCCTCACTCCCCACTGGCCCTTGTTTTCAATTATTAAGGAATTCCCAATATTCTAGCATGTCCAAAGGTCAGTTGTCAATCACCTCTCCGGTCCAGCTGGTAAATATGGGAATCTTGAGGCAATGTTACAACTGCCTCATGTACACAGACAACCCTCTCCTCCTCCCAACAAATTCCAACACATGTGAGAGATGCAACCATATAGCCAAACTGGAGGCTAAGCTCTCTCAACTCAGTACTGGCTTAACCAGTCAGGAGGAGAAGGAAACCACACTCACTACAATTCCAGTCTCACATAGACCTACCACGACAACAAACCAAACCCATAATCACACAAAAACATACTCGGAGGCTCTAAATAAAGATCTGCCTAAGCAGCAGAGACCTCCAAAGCAGACACCCAAGCAACCGCTACCCCAAAACAAAACACGTGCAACACATATCTGACAAAGCCAGTGTGCCGAACAGTCACAGCCCTTAAGACTAAACAACACACCTGATACACTTGTAATAGGTGACTCTATCGTCAGGCACACATCCCACTCACGAGGCTGAACAAGGAGAGGGTCACGGTGAGCAGCCTGTCGGGCGCTAGGATCCGCCACATAACACAAGCACTCAGGTCACTCCAAGGCAAGTACAAATATGACTCAGTCATTGTCCATGCTGGTGTGAATGACCTGAGACGTACCTCCCTGGACTACATGAAAAGAGACATAAAGGAGCTCTCTGAGCATGTAGCCCAGGCCGGTATGACCCAGACCTTGAGTAGCATCTTACCCTCACCAAGAATGATGCCACAATATGAAGACAAGATGATCAATTTCAACAATTGGCTTAAGTACTGGTGTCATTCAAAGGGGATCCAATGCCTGTCAGCTTGGGATGATATGCTCGACAAGCCACGATGCTTCGCTAGGGACGGCTTGCACCTGTCACCTCTGGGCTTTCGGATATTGGCAAAGGCTCTTGCTACCTCTATAGTGCCTTTTTTAGGCAAGGCTCAAAAGACAAACCCACCTCCATAGGTATCACAAGGGATAAGAAACTAGGAGTAATGCTACTCAACGCCAGAAGTCTAAACCTCAAGATGCATGCACTCGAAACTCTCCTTAGCATGGAGAACATCGATATCTGTGCAGCAACAGAAACCTGGTTCAGGGCTCCCGACAGCACCCCAGCACTACCAGGTTATACCTCATGCCATGCTTTTCGGCCCCAAAACTTGGACCGAACCACAAAAGGAGGGGGAGTATCAATATTCATCAAAGATACCCACACCTCCAGGTTGGTGGCAAAGCACGAAGCATCAGAGATTATCCATGTGCAACTAACAGTGGGTAAAACTGCCTTCCAGTTTATAGCCTGCTACAGACCACCCTCCCAAACCCAGGAACCCCACTCGGCCTTTCTGAGAACACTGGAAAATATGAAGGTCTCTCCAAACACCATTATATTGGGCGACTTCATCTACCCAAACATAGACTGGGAGCATTACTCTAGCTCCAACACCCTAGCCCAAAGGTTCCTAGAATTTATAAACTCAAATGCTATGGAACAACTTGTTACCACTCCTACAAGAGGGGAAAACATACTGGACCTGATCATCACCAACATGGGGACTCTATGCTCCAGACCAGAAGTGTATCCCTCACTGGTAAGATCAGACCATAAACTAATCTCACTGGATATTCACATCCCAACCCCACTCCCTGCCCAGAAAACCAGAGTGAAAAACTTCTCTAAAGCAAATTTCACACTCCTCAAAACCGAGGTGGAATCCTTCAAAGCCCCCGGGCCTGTGGAAAATATGGCCCAGACCGCAGAATCCTTTATAAACGCATTCTATGAACACCTTCAGGAATGCATGGATCATGCGATCCCAAATAAAACCAAGACCCAATCCTCCAAAGGCAGATGTCCTGTCTGGTGGACCCCAGCCATAAACAAACTATACAATGGAAGGAGGAAGCTACTAAATAATAGAGCAAAATCCCAAAAGGGAAGGCATCACTGATCAGTATTAGCAAAAAACTATGGGCACTCATAAAATTGTCTTAAGGCCAGCTTTGAGAGAAAAATTGCACAGGACACTAAGGATAATCACAAGGCTTTCTTTAGTTATGTTAGGAACCTGGGTGGTAATTCCCAGATAAGCTCAGAATTAGTCCAAAATGACAAAAAATACACTGAACCCACAGACATTGCCAACATCCTAGCTGACAGGTTCAGCGCAAACCCCCCCCCTCCCCACCAAAAGGGCAAATATCTATCCCAGCAGAGTGCTGCCCCCCTGACATCTCAGATGCTCAGGTAAGAGACGCCCTCTCCAAAGCGAAAAACACAGCATCAATGGGACCAGATGGTGTCCCAGGCTGCATCCTACATGAAATCCAAGAAGAGCTAAACCCAAACATAAAACTACTGTTCAATCTCAGCCTTACTACAGGATATGTGCCCAAAGAGTGGCGTACAGCAACAGTGGTCCCTCTCCATAAAGGTGGTGCCTCAATGGATCCTGGAAACTATCGCCCCATAAGCCTGACTAGCTTGGTCTGTAAAGCTATGGAAAGGATCATCATGGACCTCATAAATAAAGATATTTGGGACCTACAGACACTGGATCCTACCCAGTTTGGCTTTGTTAAGGGCAGATCCTGCCTCTTAAACCTGGTTGATTTCTTTGAAACAGTCACCAAGGCCATTGACGAGGGGAAGGTGGTCCACACAGCCTACCTGGACCTCGCAAAAGCCTTTGATACAATACCCCACTCGGGCATTATAGGTAAGCTCACCAGCTTTAAATATAAACCCCTATGTCACTAGATGGATTGCAAACTGGCTCAAGGACAGAACCCACATGGTTAGAATTGCTGGAGCCATGTCAGACTCCAAACCAGTTACAAGTGGTGTCCCACAAGGCTCAGTCCTGGGACCTCTCTTGTTCGGTATATATTTCTCGGAGGTACAGGCCAACACGGAAGACTGTAGCTGACCAAGTTCGCAGATGACTGCAAACTGGGCACCATAATCGACTCTCCAGCCGACACAAGCATCCTCCAATAGGGCCTCATAGAAACAGACAACTGGTGCCAGAGCCATGGCCTCAAGCTAAATGCCAAAAAGTGTATAGTCATCCCCTTTGGCAAAAACAAAGTGCCCACAAATTACCACATAGGTGGTAATCCATTAAGTACAGAAGAAGTAATAAGGGACCTGGGGACCCAAGTTGATAGCAATCTTTCATTTGACAACCACGTGGCTAAAGTGGTTAGAAAAACATTTTATGTAGCCCACCTAATCATGAAGGGATTCACATCTAGATCAGGTGAGGTCATCGTGCCTCTTTACTCATCCCTCATCAGGCCCATAATTGAGTACAATGCCCCTTTTGGGATGTACCTTACCAGACACCTGCAGCAACTGGAAGACCACAAAAGTACCTCACCAAGAGGATCAAAGGGCTCAAACAGATGCCATATGCTGTCCGGTTAAAGAAACTCCAGCTCTACTCAGTGGCATACCGCCTGTTAAGAGGCGATCTGTGCCTGACGTATAAAGCCATGTCCAACCTGGAATTAATGGACATGCTGCACCTCAGAAAATCCAAATCCCATCGAGCTACGCGCTCGAGAGACTTGAACCTCAGCACTGAAATAAATAGGACATGCTGGAGGGACAGATTCATAACCCAGAGGCTCCCTTCACTCTGGAATAAAATCCCAGTCCAGGTTAGGCAGAGTCCCTCATTGACTCTCTTCAAGAGGAATCTTGATGAGTGGATGGAAGATCGTAGGTTTACCCCGGGTATCACTTCTGTGTCACTGTTAGACAGAGGCACAGTATACTAACCTCGAAAAAGGGCATAGCAAAATTAATTTAAAATGGGTGGTGAAAGCCAAACACATTCTGGCTAGGCTTATAAATGCCCTAAGGCAGATAGCCTAGTATGAACCTATGTGCTACTAAGTTTGGTGTATATAGTTAAGTACTAGAAAACAAATGATCCATAGTTAACACTTGTAAATGTAGTCTACATTCCTAAACTGCTCTACAGTGCCACACTGGTCTCAAACATTGTACTGCACTACTAAACAAGCTGAAATATATGTGTCCCTTAATTTCACAAACTCTCAACCGATACTACCTGCAAGGGATTCAATGTCCTCTGGGTAACCCAAATATGCTGAAAATAATAACAGAATTGGTAAAGAGAACCTTTTCCAATATCCCTTCCAAGAATTCCAAACACAAAAGTGTTTTCACTGCCAGCCTAAACACTTGATATCATCTTAATGTTACATGCAATTGTGACATTACATGAAAAGGATGCCAACATAGTGTTAGTTGACCAGTTTGGTCAAACTTATCCCATATGACTTCATTTTATCAGTGCCTTACTTCTATTCCAGTCTCACTGCTTAGTCAATCCCCATTGGAATATTTACATTATCCACTCCAAATTCCCATCCTGCTTATCCTAGTCCCCTTAACTCCTCACTTCTATCACATATCCATACCCTTCGGTTTTCTGATATATTCAAAATGTCTGTGTTTCTTCTTAGGAAACAGTTACTAATGAATATATAACTGGGAAACGTAGTTCTTAGCAACCAGATTTACTAACTTCTGAAGGCTGTTACTGTGCCATAAGAGATCTGCAGTTGATGGTAATGCACTGCTTGGTCACAGTTACTTCTTTGTGCTTTGTGAACTGTATTTGTCATTATCCCTTTTGTTGAAGCTGCTAATGTATTTAATGTTCCACTGGAGTTGTTCTTTTTGGACCTACACTAAAAATCATCAGTACCCAGGTAGACAACCTAGTAAAGTAAATATACATAAGCAGTGCACAGCCTTTAAGACTGGATTGATAGGAATACTTAAATACTTATGTATATGAACTACTTCTGATGTACCTTTCTTTAGCAATGCCAGTATAGGTATTTATTCATCATGCTTTACTTTGGATAACACACCAGTATTTTCCAGCCCATTCACAGTTCACTTTGTATTTTTGGTATGAAAATGTAAGATGCTGCCCTTGCCTCAATGAATTTTGGGCTAGTGGCTGGTCCTACTTTAACTCACATCTATTCATCGTTTAATGATCTCATATCTCCTGTAAATATTTTTTAGCTTCTGCAAGAAAATGTGACAACTTGTCATTTGCATAGATTATTAACATTGTAGCACTGGTTTAGTTTAAGCTGTTTAACTCATTCAAACCTATGTTTCCTTCTGGAACATATCCACTTAACAGCCTTAATTCCTTGTGCTGTCATAACACTATCTGGAGTTGCCTTTCTTAATTAAGAACCTTACCAATTAATAAAAGGTGACATTTGAAAAGGCAGGTTGTGAGGAACAAGCTGACACTTGCTTATCTAGAATGCACCACAGTGGAGATATTAACTATTGCTTCCCACTTATACAGATTTCCTTATTTAAGCAATAACCAACAACATCAGTGTGGTATATTAAGATTTACCCACAGCTGGTGTGGTTTAAATACGAGGGTGAAGCCCGAGTGATTAAATAAAGGCAACCGTGGTTAAATCTTAATATACCACAACCACGGGGTCGGTTATTGCTATTATACAATGACATTATTTAAGAAAAAAAAGACTTACTTTTCTTAAATAATGTCTTTTTATGATGACGCCATGCTGTCCTTCCGTAGTTGGTAATATCCTGGTGCGATGTACTGCGCGTGCGTATGGGACTTCCCAGTACATCAGTGCTTTGTAAAGGAAGCAAAGGAGAAAAGAAGGTCTCAGTTGCTCTGTTTTTGTTTCCTTCTTCTTTTTTTTTTTTTTTAATTAAAAAAAAAAGTTTCGGACAATTTAGGAATAGGAAAGAGACAGAATGCAGGAAATACAAGGAAAATCAGGTACGTGTCTTTAGTTTTGACTAACGTACCTGATTTTCCTAGTATTTTCTCCATCCTGTCTCTCTGCTATGTCTGGAGTCCTGATTACAGATTTTTTTTGGTTAAAAAAAAAAAAAATAAAATGCACAGTATATAGCAATGGAAAAATTTTTCCATTGGTATAGGCTAGGATTTACAACAGACACGCTGACTGGGCTGACCAATCAACATGCTCGTTTTGGAATATTAATGACCAGTCAGTGTATAATTTACAATAATATTTTCATAAAGAAGTGAGCTCTCTCTCTCTCTCTCTCTATATATATATATATATATATATATATATATATATATATATATAAAAATCGAAGGATAAATAAAATGTCATGGAGACAGAAAATATAATGGCACTGTCAATGTGTACGTTACTACTCTAGGGATATTACTAGCTCTTTGTTTAGCATTACATGTAGCATCTCCAAATTTTATTAGCACAGTAAAATCTAACTAAGTTGCTAACTACTGTATGGTGTCAGCTGAAACACTGGATAAATTAGAATAAAACCGATATACTGACACTTGTACAGTAATACATGTATAGCTTGAGAGATCCTATGTGTTCTCTGTATTGTAGACTATGGCATTCTTTTTCATATGTCAGTAAATATCTCAAAATACAAGGAACAAAAGTGCTGCCGATACTATGTATCCAGGTTGTGTGGTCTCCAAGACATGAGAAACTGTATAGGTTCATAGGTACGTACTAGGCTATCTGCCCGAGGGCATTTATAAGCCTAGCCAGAGTGTGTCGGCTTTCGCCGCCCCATTGATTAATTAACTGAGCCTCTGTCAAGCAGATCTAATGAAATGATCCCAGGGGTGTATTTTCTGTTACCCATCCACTCGTCAAGGCTTCTCTTGAAGAGTGTTAGTGAGGGGCTCTGCCTAATGTAGTTAAGAATTTTGTTCCAAAGCATGGGGAGTCTCTGTGACAGGAATCTATTCCTCCAGCATGTTCTATGTATTGTTGTGGCGAGGTTTAGCTCACTAGAGCATGTGGCTTGCAGTGACTTGGATTTCTTTAGGTGGAGCCTGTCCATCAATTCTGAGTTGGACATGGCTTTGTAAGTCAGGCAGAGATCACCTCTGAGTAAGCGATATGCCACTGAGTACAGCCGAAGTTTTTTTCAGTCGGGCGGCATAGGACATATGTTTGAGGCCAGTAATCCTCTTGGTGAAGTGCTTTTGTGGTCTTTCCAGCTGCTGAAAGTGTCTTGTGAGGTACATCCCAAATGGGGCACTGTACTCTATGATGGGTCTGATGAGTAGAGGGGCACTATAACCTCTTTATTTCTAGATGTGAACCCCTTAGTAATTAGATGGGCCACATAGAAGGATTTCCTAACTATTTTGACAATATGATTGTCAAAGGAGGGATTACTATCTACCTGGGTCCCCAGATCTCTTATTACCTCTTCTGTATTAAGGGGGCTGCCACCTATGTGGTAATTTGTGGGTGTTTTGTTTTTCCCAAATGGGATGACTATGCATTTTTTGGCATTTAGCTTGAGGCCATGACTTTGACACCAGGTGTCTGTCTCAGTAAGGCCTTTTTGAAGGATGTCCGTGTCAGCCGGAGAGTCGATTATGGCTTCCAGTTTGCAGTTATCGGCGAACTTGGTTAGCCATAGTCCTCCTGTGTTTGCCTGTACTTCTGAGAAATATATGCCAAACAGTAGGGGTCCCAGAACCGAGCCTTGCAGGACACTACTTGTGACTGGCTTAGAGTTGGACCTGGAGCCTGCTATTCTTACCTTGTGAGTTCTGTCTGTAAGCCAGTTGGCAACCCATCTTGTGACGTAGGGGTTTATGTTCAGACTGGTGAGTTTTTCTATAATACCCGAGTGAGGAATGGTGTCGAATGCCTTGGCGAGATCAAGGTAGGCTGTGTGAACCACTTTTCCCTCGTCTATGGCCTTGGTGACTTTCTCGAAGAAGTCAACCAGGTTTAGTAGGCATGATTTGCCCTTAACAAAGCCGAACCGGGTTGGGTCAAATGTTTGGAGGTTCCCAATGTCTTTGTTAATGAGTTCCATGATGATGTGCTCCATAGCCTTGCAGACCAGGCTAGTCAGGCTTATGGGGCGATAGTTACCAGGGTCAGTTGTGGCCCCTCCTTTGTGAAGCAGAATAACTGTTGCTGTGTGCCATTCTATGGGCATGTAGTCTGTGGAGAGGCTGAGGTTAAACAGCATGTTTAGGTGGGGGGTTAGTTCGTTCTGTAGTTCATGCAAGACGCAGCCTGGGACACCATCTGGCCCCACTGATGCTGTGCTTTTGGCTTTTGAAAGGGCTGTTTTCACCTGTGCTTCTGTGATTTCCGGGAGACTACACTTTTCCGGTATTGTTGTGGGCCCTTTTGAAGGTGAGAGGGAAGTGAAATTTGCACTGAATCTATCTGCCAGGATGTTGGTAATATCAGTAGGTTCACTATATTTTCTGCTATTTTGTACTAGCTCAGAGCATATCTGCAAGTTGCCAATTAGATTCTTGACATAGCCAAAGAAGGCTTTGTGGTTATCTTAAGAATCCTTGGCTATTTTTCTTTCAAAGGTAGCCTTGGATGATTTTATGAGGTACCTTAGTTTCTTACTGATACTGATCAGGGATGTTCATAGGTTCATAGGTTCATAGATTAGTACTAAGCTAACTGCCCTTGCGAGCCATTTTAAGCCTAGCCAGTTATCCCTTGTGAGACTCAAACCCTGCACCTTGTGTTTGTAAGGCAACTACCTTAACCATTAGGCCACTCTCCCAACCCACCACTCTCCCAACCCAATCCCTTCTTGGGATTTGCTTTTTTTCTGAACTAGTTTCCTCCTTCTGTTGTATAACCTGTTTATGGCAGGGGTCCACCAGACTGGTTTCTTTCTCTTAGGGGAGTGAGTCTTGGTTTTGCTAGGGATGGCACGATCCATGCATCTTTGCAGGTACTCATACAGTGCAATTGTAAAGGATTCTGCATCTTGGGCATGTATTATCCTTTAGCGTGGGGGCTGTGAAACTTACCACCTCTGCCTTAAGTAAGGTGAAGTTTGCTTTAGAAAAGTTTTTCACCGTGGTTTCCTTGGCTGGGGGTGGTGGTGGGGTGTGGACATCCAGGGTGATTAGTTTATGGTCTGATCTAACCAGTGACGTATTGACCTCCGGTATGGAACACCTGTCGCTCATGTTGTTGATGACCAGGTCCAATATGTTGTGACCTCTGGTAGGGGAGTTTACCAGCTGATCCAGGGCATTTGTGTTGATAAATTCCAGGAAGCGCTGAGCCTGGGAGTTTGTACTCAAGTAGTTTTCCCAGTTAATGGTAGGGTAACTGAAATCGCCCAATATCAGGGTATTCGGCAGGACCTTCATGTTTTCCAGTATCTCCAGAAAGGCGAAGTGGTGGTCATGGGTCATGAAGGGTGATCTGCAGCAGGCCACAATTTGCATTGCAGATTTGCCCGATGTTAGTTGCACATGGATGATCTCAGAGGTATCATGCTGCGCCACTAACCTGGAGGTGTGGGTATCCTTGATGAATATGGATACACCCCCTCCTTTTGTGTTTTGGTACATGTTCTGTGGCCGAAATGTATGGCATGAGTTGTAGCCCAGTAGTGCTGGAGTGCTCTCTGGAGCCTTGAACCAGATTTCAGTTACTGCACAGATGTCGATGTTCTCCATACTTAGGAGTGCTTCGAGCACATGCATTTTGAGATTTAAACTCCTGGCTTTGAGTAGCATAACCCTAATTTTTCTACTTGTGCTGTTTACGGTGGTGGGTTTGAATTTTGAGCCTTGCCTAAAAAAGGCACTATGGGAGCAGCAAGAGCCTTGGCCAGTATTCGAAAGCCAAGGGGTGACAGGTGCAAGCTGTCTCTTGCGAAGCAACGCAGCTTGTTGAGCATGTCATCTCAGGCTGACAGACACTGGATCCCCTTTGAATGACACCAGAAGCTTAGCCAGATGTTGAAATTGATCATTTTTTTTATACTGAAGTATCATTCTTGGTGAGGGCAGGATGCTACTCAGGGTCAGGGTCTAGGCTACATGATCAGAGAGCTCTTCCATGTCTCTTTTCATGTAGTCCAGGGAGGTATGTCTCAGATCATTCACACCAACATGAACAATGACAGAGTCATATTTGTACTTGTTCTGAAGTGAGCTGAGTGCTTGTGTTATGTGGCAGATTCTGGATCCTGATAAGCAGCTAACAGTAACCTTCTCCTTGTCCAGCCTAGTGAGTGGGGCGTCAGTGTGCCTGACTATTGAGTCACCTATTACTAGTGTGTTAGGTATGTTATTTCGCCTTAAGGGCTGTGATTGTGCGGCACATTGATTTTGTGTTTTATGTGTTGTCTGGTTTGTGACGGTAGGTGCCGGTTTTCTGGGTGTCTGCTTTGGAGCTCTCGTATGCTTTTGCAGGTTTTTATTTAGAGCCTCCGAGTATGATTTTGTGTATTTATGTGTATTTTTTGCCAGTGCTGGTCTAGTAGGTCTGTTTGAGGCTGGAGGTGTGGTGCAAGTGTTAACCTTCTCCTCATGACTGTCTGTTCCAGTCTTGAGTGGAGAGACCTTAGCCTCCAGTTTTGCTGTATAATTGCATCTCTTGCATATGTTAGTGCTTTGTGGTAGGAGGAGTGGGCTGTCTGTGTACATGAGGTAGTTGTAACATTGCCTCAAAATACCCAGATTCACCAGCTGGACTGGAAAGTACACCTGAAGTTGCCCTTTGGTCATGCCTGAATAGTAGGGTGAGCTGCTTAGTCACTTGGTTGGTGAGGGGTGGATAAAGAGCCTTGCCTTGCTGAGCAGTCAAGTGTCGGGGTATATTAGTACTTGCTATTAGGTCTGAGCAAGTGCTGGACTGTAGGATGCTTTCTGAGTGCTTAGGTTGAGAGTTAGACTAGTTTCAAGTAAAAAACTGAAGAGCAGACTTAGCGGAGCCGGGAATAATTTAACCCAAGCTGCCCAGCGCAGAAAACCGTGCAAACGCAGTTTTTAAACTACTAACTTCTGGGCTGGAACCACTCCTCCAGGGACAGATGGCTGCTCAAAGTTCCCCTCTCTCACAGGTGAACAGAGAAACTTCCCTCTATCCAAGCAAGGTATGGGCAATTCAGAAACTTGTAACACAGCCCTGAATTCAGCACTAGCCTGAAAACTGGACTATACTAGCTTAGAAAGGCGGGAAACAAGAATTTTTTTTTTTTTGGTTTTGGTTTTTTTTTTTTTTTTTGAAAAGACAGGGCAAAAACAGTAAAAAGTACACTTAAATCAGCTTTAAATGACTGAGCAGAAAAGGCTATCGCACTTTAGTGTGTAGCCTATAACAGTTAAACAATTTATTTAAACAAAACCAACTTTTTAAAAGTGCAGGCAGTCAAATAAGTACAATGTGAAAAAAACAAGCTTTTAAATCACAATAAGTGCTGGAAAAATCAGTGTTTAGGCTGAAAACAGTTAAGTACAGCAAGAAAATACAGAAAACAGATACTCAATCACTCCAAAGTCTCTCTTTTAAGCTAGAAGGCTTGTATCAATTTAAGGCTTTCTAGTGCTTTCCAGTAGGTTAGTTACAGGAAAGATGGGAAACAAGCGCAGATGTGGTCTTTTAAACCAGAAAGTTGATAGAGATGGACAACTTCCCGAATGATCAATAAACTACAATTCCTGGGCCAAGAACCACTCCTCTTGTGGTAGACAGGCTACCTAGTACTTACCACTCCTACTGATAAGCTAGAAGGCTGCACTCCAACACAAAGGCTTGGGGGGTCTCAGAAGCTTACAAACAGTCCTGGATACAGCAAATCTGTACTTGTACTAGACTAGTTACGGGAAAGATGGGGATCAAGCACAAACACGGGCTTTAAAACCAGAAAGTTGAGAGAGATAGAAAAAATTGCCCAAACGGCCAATAAACTACAATTTCTGGGCCAGAACTACTCCTCTTTTGGTAGATAGGCTACCTAGTGCTTACCACTCCCACTGATAAGCTAGAAGGCTTCCCTCCAACACAGAAAGGCTTGCGGGGCTCAGAAGCTTACCAACAGTCCTGGATAAAGCAACTCTGTATCTGGACTAGGCTAGTAACAGGAAAGGTGGGAAACAGAGCAAGTGCGGCTTTTAAACCAGAAAGTTGAAAGAGATGGGAAAAAACTGTCCAAACGGCCAGTAGCTACAATTTCTGGGCCAGGAACCACTCCTCTTGTGGTGGATAGGCTACCTAATATTTACCACTCACACTGATAAGCTGGAAGGCTTCCCTCCAACACAGAAAGGCTTGGGGGGGGCTCAGAAGCTTACAAAGAGTCCTGGATACAGCAAATCTTTACCTGGACAATACTAGTAACAGGAAAGGCAGGAAACAAGCACAAACACAGGCTTTTGAATCAGAAGGTTGAAAGAGATTTAAGAGCTTCCCAAACGGCCAATAAACTATATTTTCTCGGCCAGAAACCTCTCCTCCTGTGGTAGATAGGCTACCTAGTGCTTACCACTCCCACTGATAAGCTAGAAGGCTTCCCTCCAACACAGAAAGGCTTGGGGGGCTCAGGAGCTTACAAACAGTCCTGGATATAGAAAGTCTGTATCTGGACTAGACAAGTTACAGGAAAGGCAGGAAACAAGCTAGGATAAGTATGAGAAAAACTCCAAGAAAATGCATCTATTTTTTATCATTACAATGTATTACTGTATTAATATAAAACACATTCAATGCAATTACTGCTATCATTGTAAAGAACAGCTTTATTGAAATGTTACTTGTATTTTAAAATAGCAATACTGTTCACAAAATATTTGTAATTGCTTGGCTTTTGTTTTTAAACATGAACTTTGAAAGGTGCGACATTCTACAGCTACTGTGCGTGAATGAGTTAACCTATCACTCTCACACACACACACAAACACACACACACACACACACACACACACACACACACACACACACACACACACACACACACGTTTAACTTTTGTGATTTATATTCATATGTTAGTAGCACAGCTACTTTATCCCTAAGTAACTTTTTCACCTTTACATACCTTTAGTAACATTTGATCACGCAGAATCATATGATGGTACATTCAGGAATAATCATGTATATTCTTTTATAAGAATCACAGATGAGGTAGTTCCTATATCAGACTGCAGTGCAGGTTCCATTTGTACTACTTCTGGAATGACTCAAATTAATGTCTCTGAGATCTGCATCATACAGCACAAGTCTATACATATCAGAACATACATTCATTGCACATGCTTTCCTCCATTTTGTCTGAACTTTCTTCAGCTATTACCATTTATAGACACTGTGCTTCATGCTTGCCATGTTATACCCTGTAATTATCATTCACTCATTTTATTCCTGTGACTTTTCCAGTAGCACATTTAATTAATGTGCCCCCTTTATATAATTTCTGCAACCTTTAATTTTAATCAGTACATATCAGCTTTTTGTGAGAGTTTACCACACACACACCTAATACATGTGTCTTAGAAGAATTAAAGGACACCATCCACCACATCTTTTGAGGTTCTAGAGTTTCTCTGGGCATTATTTCCATTGATAATATTGTGCTTATTGCTTATTCAGGTGTTAGCATTTCCTTGGAGATCAGACTTTGTTGTATGTCTTCACAATGTATGAACACAAAACTATCTGCCAGTATGTCTAAGTTCTAATCAAACTTTTAACACTCAGCTAATCTATGCAGCTTTGCATATATTACTGCAAAATTCTTTCATGGCTCACTTGAAATCAAAAGCTAAAATTCTATAAAATTATGAAAGGATTCTGGCTGAAATGTTCAACAATGTCTCAAAATGACTTTTCATTTGACACTACCCTACCAAAAAGTAAAATAAACTTAAATTCTAACATTCATTACATTTAGCAACACTGGCATTTCATTATCCTTTGGAGTATTTGATAGATAATGCAGTTCCAGCATTTTAGCACAAGGTGTCCACTCATTTCTAACAGCATCAGAAACAATGACATGCTTCACATACTCATCCATTTTAAGCATATGTGCATGTTCCACCATTTTACTGTTCAGGGTTGTCAGTTTATGCCCTAAATTTGAAGTAATTGTCACTGCACCAGCACACAGAATCTGATTATGGTTACACTTGCTACAACATGCTTCTTTTTCCACTTTAAGTACCCACTTATTACTTAAAGGCCTCCATGTAAACTCTCTATATTACCTTAACATCAAAACTGAGTTTACTTAACTGATACAGTCAAATACACTTGGAAACACTGATTATGTTTTGGTTTAAGTAATGCACATACCCAGGAAAAACAAACAAAATAATGACAAACCAGGAAAAATAACAAATCCGCCAGGTACCCAATACTAGAACTCCCATAGCAGCAATTATCTGATATAAAACAAATCCACTAATACAAAACATTAACTTTTAGCGTGGTTATTTTGAATTTTTCAGTGGCTGCTACGGGAGTTCTAATATCAAATGCATATACCCCTTCATAAAGATTTGTACTCAGTCATACGTAAAAAATGCTTTGTTTTGTTTACAGTATTCATGTTCCAGAAGTTCACTATTTTCATTCATTTGATCATTTATTTGTCCACTTTTAAAATACAATCTTTACTGTATATCATTCATTTCTACGCTTATACTGTTACAGAACTTTTTTGACACAAGTCCTTCCTCTTCTGCAGTGCACTGTACTTTGAACAGCAAGTCCCATCCTATGTAAATACTGTTTTAATACACACAAAATTCAACATACATTTATTGTTGCAGTTCTTTGATGATTAACACATTTCTTCAGCCACAGTTCCACGGTTATTGCCTTATAAAAGTTTTTATGCATTGTTATTCAAAAATCATACTGTAGATTCTTTAAAGTCAGTTGTTTGTGCCTCTAAACTTACACTACATAAGCCATTTTGTTAAATAAGTTTTTAAAAGTCCCACTACAACAATTACTTTTAGTGCCTTTTTAACAATATTTTGTCATGCAACCACAGCATTTTGAACAACATGAGGATTCTTTTACCTGTTGTCCACATATGTAAGAAACACACAATAAAGGCTTTTTTATACATCCTTTGCTAATTTCTGTTTTCATACATAGCTACTGTTGCAGTTTGATGTATATTTCCAATAAGCATAAATTCACAGTAAAACAGTAACCAATGCACAGAGACTGGAGATGTTATTCAGTGCCTCAGATATGCTGTGACCAGGTGATATGTGGGTACATGAAAACATGTGTATAACTGTACATATGGAACAGGTAACCGGTATATCAAGTAGTAAGTCTTAACACTAAGAAAGCACTGATAACAGGTGGTCTGGCACATGGGTAGGTCAGCCAGAGAAAAAGTGTTTTTCTACAAGGCAGAATATACTAAAGTGTGAAGACCAACACTTTGCATGAAGACAGCGACATAAAGGGCACTTCTATTTTGTACATCATCAATGGACAGGAATGACAACTATAAAACAATATTCATTTTATTGTCTGCTTTACTGGTAACAGTTAGAACAACTGAATGAACAACAGATAGAAACTGCAACAAAAAGACTGCTAACCAGTATCAGATGCTTAAAATAATATTTTTCAGTGAGACAAGTGCAGAATACTTCACTCCTGGCACTAATCAGATAAACAAAATATGCCATCCATGATATCACAGAAAGCTACGATTCAATAAGAAATCAACTAGTCTTATTAGACCTTTGAGCAACGCTCCTGAAGATGGCCATGCTTCATAACTCCAGCTACCAAGTCTGAATTCTATCTAGAAATTTCACAATTCTAGAACAAGATCACCCATTAAGGTACACTTTCTGATACCGTCAGACTTATCAGGTCGAGCAAACTCAGCACCACTTTCAATCTGCCTCCTTGAGATTTACACAAACCACTCACTGCTGAGGACATGAAAAGGGACTAAAAGTTGTTTGCCTCTAGTGTGCAAAAACTGCAAACAGATTACAATAGGAGAGATGAAAGGTTGCTGTCATTTGCTGCAAAAGGCTCTACTGAAAGTAAAAAGTGAGGTACCACCATTGCACAAATGGACTTATAATGCAAGTTACTTCACAAGAAAAAGTCTTTATTCTTTATGGTGGAAGAAATAATTTTAGTATTTACTTATATTGATGTTGCTTAATAAATGTAACAAAAAATGTGGAGGATGTAAAAGTGAATGCGAGTCTTTTTTAAATTCTGAACAAGCACCAATAGTGGCTAGGAAACATTCCTTTTTAGTGACACAGGTCATAGAAGCATTCCATACAATGCAACAAGGATCGTATCGACTAATTTTAATTTGCAGCCTGACGGTGCATGATTAAAGATAAAAATGATCACAATCCAAATCCTGAAAGACATCTCTATGAATCACTGGTAAACATCGTACTTCTGTACCAGTGAGCAAGGAAGGCCCATGCTCAATACAGAATACAGAGGATGATGCATTCACATTTTTATAGCGCTGACATGAGTTATGTGGCAAGTGACAGCATCAGTACCTCCTAGATAAAAGCTGTTGCAATAACCCAGGCTTCAAGAACCAAAATATCACTTTGCTGAGAATGCATAGACTAGACAATGGCTGACACAATACATATAATACTTAGGTTATATCATTGTCAAAAATCACTCTAGGGTTATACATGTGAATTGAGGATGCCATCCTTGCTTCTGTAGATAAACCTCAGACAAAGGCCAAAGAGGTGTCATCACAGACTAACAGGTGTGGACCAATAAAAAAATCTTATTGTGAGCCAGGAAGAACAGACTAACACCTGTGGACCAATAAAAAACTTATTCTGAGCCAAGCAGAAGTCATCTACTTGCTGACCATAAGAAGGCCGATGTTAAGCTTTGAGACAATCTTCACTCCTAGAACAAAAAGTCAAGCACACCAAAGAGTGTTAGCAGTGAATACTCATGCTCTACCACCTAATGCATTTCCCAGTATGCATATCAAGAATGATGCTGCTAAAAATGGAAACTTTTAGAATGTCACAGTTAAACTGAGAATAAATCACTGACCAATCATTAAGTCCTATCTTTAAAACGGAAAAGAAACAAAAAAAGTAATCCTTACACTATGGGTGGTATGGTACAAAGCTCTTCAGAAGGCTTTGTGGTTCAGTGTCAAATGCTGGTAGCAGATCTAGGAAAACTAAATGGAACAAGATCTTTACTATAAAAAATATGTTCTCACCATAATCAGCTGAACTGTGATAGTATGGTTTTTGAGTTTGGTCTTGACTGGTATTCTTCATTAGTCCTAAGTAATCACGTTTTCTGTAAAATCCCATATCTAGGGGCATCAGTGCACCTTTACAGATGCAGGTTGTGACATAACTTTACTTAAGTATGTAGATCATCACATGCTGCTACTAAATACTTCCTGCATATCAAGAAAAAAGAATGCAGATTTTACACTATAATACTGAAAAAAAAAAAAAAAAAAAAAAATATATATATATATATATATATGTGTGTGTGTGTGTGTGTGTGTGTGTGCACAAACATACACATACATATATATAGTACATAAATATATATATATATATATATATATGATTAAACTTACTTAATGTCTAACAAAATGTTCAGACAAAAATAAGATCAAACATTCATAACATCGAATTACTTAAAACATCAAACAAGTGAAACATTGAAAAAAGGAAAAGAAGTTCCTTTCCCAATGTTTACACTAAACTGCTCCTATAACACTAGCCTCCAATTTGTCTGAATAGTGGCAGTGGGGTTAGTGTTGCAGGATTAGGTTAGCATGGATTAGTAAGGTGATGTAGAGGGGCTTGTGGTCAAATCCTCCTTGAGCTCAGGCCATAGAGATCCATAATAACTGGGACTGGGACTCAGGAAGGTGAGAGAGAAAGCCGACATCCTTGTGTCCCAGCATGCCACAGAAGTACACATATTTGTCACATCTATCCAAACCGTAATCCTTTTCAGACAATAAATAGTGTTGGCAGGCAATTAAATGCTCTTCTTTCCAAGCCTGCATTAAAGTCTTGCTACTGTCATTCTATGTAGTCAGCACAAAACATAAATTATATACCTGGGTGTCACTTCGGATAAACAGTTATAAGCCACTCAGTCTAGGATTTGTGTCTGTGATTAAGAAGTAAGAGGAAGGAATAGGCAGCTGGCAAGAGCCCTTTACAGAAAGATGGTACTCCTTATTCTTTTGGGGCAATCCTATTTAGTTCAGATGCTGTTAATGTTAAAGTAAAAATCATTTTAAAATGATGAACTGTATTTGGAAGCACTCAGTCTAGGATTTGTGTCTGTGATTAAGAAGTAAGAGGAAGGAATAGGCAGCTGGCAAGAGCCCTTTACAGAAAGATGGTACTCCTTATTCTTTTGGGGCAATCCTATTTAGTTCAGATGCTGTTAATGTTAAAGTAAAAATCATTTTAAAATGATGAACTGTATTTGGAAGAAGTAGCATTTAGCTGTTGAAAGAGTGGAAATGCAAACACTAAAAAAAGAAGTGAGGACCTTAATTATCTAACTGCTACTCATACTGGCTCTTGGTTTAATAATGCCAATATCTGAGTTATAGTTAAAACCACGTTAACAGGCAGAAGTCAGGTATAAAATGGTCTTTGGTTTTGTTCTAGAATCAAAATATATACAGGTGTTTGCAAATTCATAGTGAAATAGTAAGGTATTACTTGTGGCCCATGGTACAGCAGTAGCATTGTTACCTCACAGCAAGAGGTTCTCCTGTTCGATTCTCGGCTGGAGTGCCTTCTGTGTGGAGTCTGCATGTCCTCCCTGCGGTTGAGTGGCCTCCGAAAGACATGCGTGAATGGGCATGCTTTCGCTGAAGGTTGGGCGTCAGGCTGGCAACTCGGCACCATAAAAATCTACTGCCAATCATTAGCGGACCGGAGTTCCGCTAACTGGGAAAAAGCCAAAAAGAAACAACAACAACAACTTGTGGCCCATCTATTCTTTCTCAGATTATGGCACTTTATAAGGAAAAAGTCCACTTCAGAAGGAAAGAAACTGCATGATTAAACCTAAATGCTTATAACTTGTATAAGTACAACAGTGCAATAAAGGAAGCTGAGAAAGGCCCCTAGTTTCTATGGAAACTATTCTGGCATACGTAGTTTAAGCAGCTGATGATTTTGTTATAAAGGCAGTCCTTCTAATGGGAAATATGAATATAGTTATTCACTGCAAAATTACCCCAAGGGAGTAGGAAGACAGGACTAGTGAACAATATGGAAAAATCCTCTCATATGGTATTAACACCTGCCCACAAGGACTAAAAAAGTACTAGGCTTTTTAAGAAAAAAAAAAAAAGAAGCAGAGATCTTACCCTAAATTGACAGTGACATGAATGAAGGACTAACGATGCAAATATTAACGGAACACTGGAATGCTACACAGCCTTAAGTACACACTTAATTTCGCCATTTTGTGGTAGCACTTTATATGTGAAACTAACATACATGTTTCAAGTCTTTACTCCAGACAAGTAACAACCATGTTTCAGTCTTTTCCTCAAACAAATAACAAACATAGTGTGGTTTCCACTTGCCGATTTGGAGAAACACTAATACATAATATTAGCTGATTTACATTATTCGCTTAAAAATGCCGCATGCTTTTTACCTTCTGGAAGAAAGTTACAGCAAATTTAAAAGCAATGCATAGTAATCCAGTTGGTCTCCCCAGTGCTTTTATGACTAAAACAATTACCCTTCAGAAGGAACACTTTACAATTTAATGAAAATAACAAATCCTACTACGGAGCTACCACAGTACACGTTCTCAGGGCAGAAATCTACAGCATATAATAGTGTCCAATAAAGAAAAATAGAACTGCAGACGAATAAAATAAATAAAAAACTCAGGTTTATTGATATAATGGAGGTAAGCGCTTTCACTTAGGAGCCTCTTCAGAACTTATAACAATGATAAAATCACAGATGGTATATATACACAACAAAACAAGTAGACAATTGAAGCTAATCAACTAACCAGGTATTCTTAAAGAAATACAACTGTGATGCACCTATAAACCTATAAATATTCTAGATAAATAACACAAACAAAAAACAAAAAATGACAACTAAGAAATAATAATAGAATAATAATAAAGACATATAAAGATAATGAGAAAAAATATATAATACATGGCTCATACTAAAAACACCCATCCTATGTTAAAAACCAAACTCATTTATGCAGTCTCCTTCTTTTCAAAACGGGCTTAATAGACGCCCTCTCATTTAAGCCCCTTCCCCTATCTGCTTTCAGAGTAATAATCCAACAGGTTTCCCTGTATTCAGTGTATGTCCTCACATCACCTTCCCTTATACTCATTCCTATTGTATGTCCTCACATCACCTTCCCTGATTAGTTGATTAGTTTCAATTGTCTACTTGTTTTGTTGTGTATATATACCATCTGTGATTTTACCATTGTTATAAGGTCTGAAGAAGCTCCTAAGTGAAAGCGCATACCTCCATTATATCAATAAACCTGAGTTTTTTATTTATTTTATTCATCTGCAGTTCTATTTTTCATTATTGGACACTATTATATGCTGTAGATTTTTGCCCTGAGAATGTGTACTGTGGTAGCTCCGTAGTAGGATTTGTTATTTTCATTTATTGGACTTTATTTTTATTACGGAGCTTTTACTCCAAGGACTGTCGGCTGTTCTGGGTTTTATTATTATATTTACTTTACAATTTAAGCTGAAGTAATTTATAACTATCTGATAGTTTCAGCTTGTAAAATGATTAACCAGCTTTAAAAAAAAAAAAGATCTTACTTCATGTGTCCATGTGCTGAACAGAAACCTATTGATGTAACAGGAATTAATAAATGCTAGCAAAGAATAAAAGTGAATATGTTTAGAGCAATTGGCTTGCAATGATAGATAGCCAAATGTCTTACAGATAGGCTTCAAATGGCTCACAGACAGGATGTATGAAGTTAGAGTGGGGGAAATCTGCCTCCACCAAGTGGCCTGTTATTACTGGTGTCCCACACGGCTCGATACTGGGACCTCTCCTGTTTGAAGTATACTTCTCTGAAGAAAAAGCAAATGTAGAGGGCCTTTCGCTGACCAAATATGCTTATCACTGCAAGTTTGGTGCAATCACTGAACCCCGTAAAGATGTATATATCCTCAGGAGCACCTGACACAGACAAATAACTGATAGTAGAACCATGGCCTAAAACTCAGTCCACAAAATGCATAATTATACCCTTTGGAAAGATGACTACACCTGGAAATTACAACACTGATAACCCTCTTCAAAGAACAAACCCAGTGGAAGGGACTTGGGAACTCAGGTTGACAACCTGAACTTTGATCACCATATGTCTGTGGTAGTGAGAAAATCATTTTACACAGTACAACTTATAAATAAGGAGACATTATCCAGAACTAAGGCGACCATAGTCGCACTATACTCAGCCCTCATTAGACCAATAATTGAGTACAGTGCATTCTTTGGCGTGTAGCTGACAAGGCATTTGCAAAGGCTGGAGTGGCCAAAGATGTTCCTCCCTAAAAGAATACAAAGGCAAATAAAATTTCCTATACAGACTGCCTCAAAGCCCTGTCCTTGTACTTGGCTTCCTACATACAACTGAGGGGCAATCTATGCCTAACCTACAAGGCATTCTCTGATCTGGCCTGATGGATCTGCTACACATTCACAAAACAAACATAATTAGAATTAACCAGTCTAAGGATATAAACCTCCTCTGTGACATAAAACATGTTAGGGGGCAGGCAGGTGTCTCAGAGATTATCCCTTCTCTAGAACAGACTCCCATTCATGTGAAACAGGGCTCATCTTTAAGACTATTCAAACTCAATCTGGAATAGTGGATAGGAAATCACAAATTCACCCATGGCTTTTTGCCTGTGGCCCTTAGGTACAAGGTCAGTTTGTAGATGTCCTAAGGTACAGGCATATACCAAAGCCATTCTAGCCCATTGGCATTGATAATTCAGAAAATTGGGGCATGAATGTCTAGGCTTAAAAAGGCTTTATAGTCATTAGCCTAGTAACCTCTTATGATTATTTACAATACAGTGCTCCAATACCATTAATACACTTCACTCATCATTAACCTCCTAGTTCTCTATAGTTCCTCTCATGTGCGCTTACATGAGTGCACATTGGTTCATTGATTAATTGTTTTCATGCAAATGAGACAAAACAAGTATATCATTTTCCAGCAAGACACTACTAGGTGGAAATATTTGGAACCATACACTATAATACATGTCTACAACTAGCAGCTTTAATGCTTGGCTTCAGTGCACTCAAAGCAGACCACCACTGGCACTGTATGTGCATGCCAATAAATGTGCCAGTGTGACTGATGGTGCGTATGATTTTAACCTTCAGTCTATGGCAGCTGTTTTTTAGCACTGACAGTATTTGAGAAAGTAATATAATATATATTTATGAAGAAACAAGGCTGTTATATTGTTTCCCCATGATCAGAAAATGCAAAGCAACAATTTTTAGCTCAGCTCACGTAAAATGGTTTGCACTGCTTCCTAGTGCTCCTGAAACTGCTTGCGAAATTAAAGCAACCTAATGACTTTTGTCAACTACAAAATGCACACAACTTCTCAGTGATCACATTTTTCTTTGAATCAAGTATAATCAGTTTCATTTTTTTGGCTAACACTTTTAACAGCTTTTGAAAAAGCAATGTAAATTAATTTTTTTCAAGAAAAAGCAAAATGTTGTGCACTGCTCTCAATGATCATTTAAAATAGTGTATTTCTGACATTATTTGTAAAAGCAAAGCAAATGGCTTTTTAATTAAGAGAAAATGTCATATACTGTTCTGGGTGATCATTTAAAAAATGCTGCATATTGCTTCTTTATGATCATAAACTACAAAGCACATCTGTTAAGGAAACATCAGTTCTGACGGCACTTGAGAAAGCAGTGCAATTGACATTTTCTTTAACTGACAGCAAAATGCTCTTTGTTGCTTCCCTGTGAGATTTGTTTTCTTTGAAGCATGTAAAAATTAGTACTTTTTTACTGCTTTTGACAATGTCTGTGGAAGCAATGTATTGTTTTATTAAGACCAAAGTATTATGTTACTTCCCTAGATACTCATTTCTCAGCATACATTGTTAAATTCTAGTGCTACAGTATGCAATGCAAGCAGTGATCTAGCATTTCCTTTTTAATTGTAGTTTGTTCTGTCTTTTAAAAACAAGCAATTTAGCCCAATCTCTAAAAATGTTAAAGTTAGCAAACGCAATACACTTAAAATAAGTTCTTTAAGAGCTGACAGGTAAACTGTTGTCTTTTTAATCTTCTGGGCTATTTGGTCAAGCTGTATATCATTTATATTTGTAATAACATTAAATAAAGCAAATACAATGAAGGAATAATGGATACAAGGGCAGGCACACTATAGCAAACTGTTCCAGAATATAACAGGAACAGTAATGTTCTTGGTAATCACAATTCTTAAACAGTGATATTTTTGTTCTGCATTTGCTTATAGAGGATTAATTCATTTCTGCTACAGACTAAATCCAATGACCAGGTTGACAAAACTATGAGCAACCAAAGCTATCAGTGAAACAGCTCCAGAAGAAAGAAAATGGAAGTCAATAAGGTAAAACAACTTATAATTGTTAGTGGGATAAATAAAAGGTGAAATTGCTGCAATTCGTCCAGAAAGTATGAAACTAATAATGCCCTGCAAAATCTAGAATGCAAGCAAAGACAAGCAGTGGGGTTAAGCAATGCTACCTTGACTCAACAGGTACCACCCAATAAATACCCTGGGTAGTGTATAATGTCAAAATTAAGGGAAACCCAAGCAGAACAAAGGAAAAGGAGCAAATCAGAAATATAGTAATTATATAAATTTCTTCTACTCATACAAAGCCAAATAATTAACAGCAAAATGGTAAAGTGACTATTTAAACAGTCAGCAAAACGGCCAGGGATTACAGGTTTGTACATATCCTTTGGGGTGAAAATACTAAATAAAAATGGAGAAATTCATCAGATACCCAACACTACACCCAAACACAAAGCAAAGAGTAGAAGCCTATACACATCAACATCCAAAGAACAAAGCAGCACAGCGGTAATAATAACATGAAAAAAATCAACTATAAATTTGGCTATTTTCAAAGTGGAAGAACTTTTGGTTGCTTCTAGGGAAATAGTTCTGTTTTTTTTGAACTGATGTAGAGTTTTAAGAAGCAAAGTACTTAGGAGATATTAGTCTCTGTTCATAATAGGGAGTCAGTGATCCTTTTTATGTAAGATACAATGATGACCATTCATATATGCAAGGAGTGCAAATCTAAAGATTTTGTTTTCAGTTGTTTATATTTTGTGTGAGATAAGAGCTGAAAGAAGGGAAATAATTTGTGGGGCATATTCAATCTTGGTAATCAGGACACTTTTTGATAAGGTCACGAGTGATATAAGTGAGGGAAGGTCTGAAATTAAATTCTGTAACATTTTTTGTTGCAATAAGACTTTGTTATGTTGTCTGCATGAATATTTAGACTGAGGGAGGACTCAAGTGTGACCAAGATATTTTTGTTCCTTGACATTAGGTAGAGTGATTTTTTTTGAGGTTTTTTAATTTTGCTAGAGGTAGTGTTGGCAAGTTTCTTTGTGAGGGAGAACAGCATTACATTTGTTTTGGTACTACTGATTTGTACTTTATTAATGAGAAGCCAGCTGCAAACTTGACAGAATTGGGGCAGTATAAACTATAATACTGTATATGGAGGAATTTGTAGGATATAAGTAAGAAAATATCATCAGTATACAATACTATTTTACGGTTTGGTAAGTCATATGTGCACACTGTCATGACAAGATATACTTGTACCTCTCTATGTGGATAACCAATTCTCAATCAAGCCAAACTCTCGAATACTATATCATTTGTTGAGCAAATCATTGAAACCCAAGATATGAAGAACAATATCCTTATCAATGCCACAGACAGGCAGGAACTCTGAGAATGTAACCATGCATATGGCTTACCAAAGGCCACGCCTAGTTTTTTTACTCTTCTTGCATTTCTCTGATTTTTTCCCCAGCATGATCGCTTATTTCTATGTGAACAATGACATCATGCTTTCTTACCTGTGTAGTCAAAACTGTGATCTTCAGGAATTCCTAATACCTCTCTCAGTCATTGCATTAGATAACCAAATGTGCAATTTGAGTTACTCGTAGCTACTTCTTAAAATAGTATCTATATCTATATCTATCTACTTATCTACACACACACACACACACACACACACACACACACACACACACACACACACACACACACATGCATATTATGTCCCTTAAGTGTTAGATTAACTACAGAATGCACTATTCTAGGCATGTCAGATAAGGCATAATTTGAAAACAACAATTCAACAGGTACTGTATTCATATAGCAGTTCTGTCATCTGTTATTCTGTTATTGCTATTACAACCTATAGTACAGTCTTGTTATCTCTTAGTAGTTTTGATGAATCTTCCATACCTGGCTGTTCTGGATCACACGTGGAAGTTACAGTTATACTGGGCTGAGTCATCCTATTGGGTGTCACAGTTTCACAACCAGAAAGGCTTTCAGAATCACACTGAGTATAATGTCACATTAAGAGTAAACCTGTAGATCTCAAGTAGTCTCTCTTGTTGATACTTGCACCATCTCCAGAAGTTCCTCAATCACATTTGGTAGTCTCATTGAAGTCACACTATTTAGGAATGCATTATATAAAAGCTTTCTGTTACACCTCATTACTTCACCCTCTCTTTGTTTTTAACAACATAAGATGTAAGAGCTGCAGCTAATACGTAAATTTCAGATTCTCCCTGTTCCAAATGCCTCATATCAATTTTGTAATTTAGCAGTTTTCACTGGGTGAAATGAAGACAACACTCTGGCTGTTTTATCATAGTAAACATTTTGTTATTGTTGAGATATTTGTGAATAACTTCATAGTGAAATAAAATTGAAGAAAATAAGTAGTTTCAATCTTGAGTCTTCTCTCCATCAATGACTACAAAGCTGATTTCTGCATTCAAGCAAAGATAGTTTAACACCTTGCTTTGCAGCTGCAAAACATTTTTGCATAGTGTTTTTAACTGCCTCAATAAGTGTTCTCCACGTGACTGGATTGTGGACATCTTGGAGAGGTTGTGATATATCTGAATTCTCATTCTTGTGTAAAGCTGTGAAAGTTATAGACCACAAGCTGAGGAACGCTGCCATAAATAAAGATACCTGTAATTCCCTGTCTGGAAACATACTTCGATTAGCATGATGACTGAGCTGGTGTTTAATCTCTTCTGGATACTTTGAGACATTATCTGTACAAAACATAATAATTCTCTTTTATCTGAAACAAATAAGTATCAAGCTGCACTCTAGCCTTTTTGGAATCTCATAAGAAACCATTTTTTTCTTTCACATTACCCTTGTGAAACATATCTGATAATTTATTACCATTATCTCACTTTGATGTCACATCCTTGGCTAAAACATAATGTAACATGCTCTCTGTTTGCATGCCACAGTTTCAACATATGCCTGATGTACTTTCCCAAAAATGTTTTTCTAAGGTGATTTGGCACTGTTATACCTGATGGACTTGAAGACAGCCTTGTACATAACTAATTTTACTTGTACTGGAACCTTATTCTTCTCATTTGGCCATTCTGAAATTACCATGTCGTTTGGTAACTACATGTATACATTAAATTTTGCCCACTTCCAAAGTTATTGCAGCTTTTCTCATGATACTAGAAAGCATGTAATTATGAACATCTCTTCTAAGTCACTATTCAGCAGTTCCTTTGTGCTTTCTTTGAGACAGGCTCTGTTTAATACAAGTACAACATGCACCTCTCTGACAGGTTTATATACAACTGCCAAGTCATATTTCTGAAAAAGATAACAGAATTCTCTACACATAATGGTGGTTTAGATAGAGGGTTTAAAATACTCTGTAGTGACTTATGCTCTGTCTCAGCACAAAATCAACCATACTCATACAACATCTCACAAACATATACAACAGCTACAATGTTTTTCTTTACTTGAACATGTAATGTCTGGGGATCAGTTAAAGCTCTGGAATTTAAGAAACTGGCTGGCCTTTCTGCAGTAACACTGCTCTAATACTAGACTGACTGGTATCTACTTGCAGCACAAATGGCCTTCTTAAATAATACAAGTGAAGAGGAATATTTTCAACATGTTGAAACATTTTTCTTATGCCCAAAAATTCAATAAAGCTTGCCTATGCAATTTTTTTTTTAACCTGGACTATGGCTCTCATCTTCTTAAGATCAGGCAATTGATATAGCAAGACAATCCCACATATTTACTTCTTATCACACATTTGCTATTGTCTCTGTTCTATTTTAGATGGCTTTGTTTCAGCCTGTACAACAACATTTTCAGTTTATCATCATACTTGGTTTATGTTATCAATGGTGTTTAAAATGCCTTTCAGACTTCCAGTGATTTGTACAACTCTCTGAAAAAACTGAGGTGCTGAAGGAATGCCAAATGGCAAGCTCAGGTACTGGTATCTTCCCAATGGTGTGTTGAATATACACAGCCTTGATCTGTTTGAATCCACTCTGATTTTTCAGTAGCCCAGGGTAGCATCAAGCAGTAAGAAATATTCAATTCTAGGTATCATGCATACAACCGCTAATGCATCCTGCTTCCATAGAATCATTCTGTTCAGATCTTGCTCATCCATACAGATTTTAACTTTCTCAGTTGTAACTATTGTCACAATATTATTTACCCATGAAGTGGACTTAGCTTGTTTTGCAAACAGATCCAACTGCTACAATCACTTTAATTCCTTCTAAATTCTTTGTCTCAAGACTACAGGAACTCTATTTGGTACACATAATCTCTGGATTTATCTTAATGCTATACTAAACTAAAATGCAACTAGATCCAAAATAAATCAGCATAACTTTCATAAATGTTAGATTTGTTATCAGACTTCTCACTTCTGTCTGCAACAGCCTTTACTGGAGCTATGTGCAATGTATTCCTCATTACAACACTGCTAGACTGCAATGAGCAGCTTTCTGGCTGTATCCTATAAATGTGTGACTTGCCTGCATCACAGATACATTAATCATCATGTTTATAGATCTGTGACTCATATTCTGAAAGAATGTGTGAATGTCCATAAAAAAGCATGCAAACTATTCTCTGCATGAATGTGCATTTGTTTGCCTTCATGAAGCTGTTAATATTTCACTGACTTCATACTGCCCTCTAGTGTGCCGAAACACCATATGCATGTTGTATATACATTTTTTTCAAACTTCTTTTATTACATTTTTTACAAATGGACCACCAGGTAACCAAACATAGCCAAAATATATCAATAAAACATACACTAGTTAACTGAGAATAAAAAAAAACAAACTGAATAATCTGTAATATTTAAAACAGAAAGTAACGAGTTCTTACAATAAAATAAGTAAATAATGACATACAAATATTGAGTTCCATGTTCATAGGTTCATATTTCATGGTTATATACTATGCTTACAACCACCAGGGTCTTTATAAGGCTAGCCATACCATACAACCCAATTTTGTCCCTAAGCATCACAGGCATTTGTATGGCAGTATGTTAGCTAGGAAGTTTGTATAAGTTATGTGTGGATGTATGCTAGTTTGGGCATTACTCTCTACCTCTGTCTGTCAGAGACATGGTGGCATGACCCAGGTGAATTACAGATTTCCATCGGCCAAGGTTATGCTTCAATATGGTAAGGGATGGACTCTGCTTCACATGGGTGGGGAGCCTGTTCCAGAGCATGGGGATCCTCTGAGACACCTATCTGTCTTGCCAACATGTTTTATATAGGTCTAAATCAAAATTTAAATCCTTGGCTCTAGTGGCTCCAATGTTCATTTTGTGAAAGTGCAAAAGGTGCATCACAACTGGATATGAGAATGCCTTGTAAGTCAGGCTAGATCGTCTCTCAATAACCTACAGGAGACAAATACAGAGCTACGGCTTTAAGGTGATCTGTATAGGACAATGTTTTATACCTTGAATTCTCCTGGTAAGGAAACTTTGTGGGTATTCCAACTCTTGCCTGTGTTTAGTCAGGTATATGCTGAAGGGGGCATTATACTCAGTGATGGGTCTGATAAGGGCTGAATAAAGTGGTACTATGACTTCTTTGGACCTGGATGCCATGATCTTACTTATAAGTTGGGCAACATAGAATTATTTCTTGCTACTTTGGCCACTTGTTGGTCAAAAGCCAGATCACTGTCTACATGTGTTCCCAGATCCCCGACTACTGGGTCAACTCTTACGGATGTCTCATCATTGAAGTAATTAGCCTTGGTGGCAGTATTTCCAAAAATCACTATAATGCATTTCCTGGCATTGAGTTTTAGTCTGTGACTTTGGCACCGGTCATTTGTCAAAGTCAAAGTCAACTTTATTGTCATTTAGAACTACACACATTTAGCCTAAACAGAATTTTGTGCTTCAGCTCAATTCTTGAGATTACAAAGGAAAGTGAAACAACTCATATAAGTAGAGGAATAAACATAACTAACAAATACAGTACTACTCCCAATACGCACAAGAAAGAGCAGAGACATTTACCAACACTCATACATGAAAATAATACCTTCCCCTGAGTTAAATTAACTACCCTATTTTATATTTATATTTAGCCATTTTATATTTTATAAATACTATATATAAATTTTATATTTATATTTTCCTCTTTTATATTTTGTATTTATACTTTACCCTATTTTAAATTTATATTTGTCTGCTTTAGACCGTCTTGTAAGATGTTTGTGTCATGGGGGATCTATGACAGCTCCCAATTTGCAGTCATCTGTGAACATGGTCAGCCAGAGGCCCTTGATATTAGTTTTTACCCCAAAGAAGTAGATGCCAAACAGGAGTGGTCCCAGCAAAGAGCCCTGAGTTACCCCACTGATGACATGTCACTTAGTGGAGGTGGTATCATCAATTCCAACTTCCTGGGTCCTGTCTATGAGCAACTGGCAATCTAGTGAGCTATGTAGGGGTTTATGCCGTGTTTGGTGAGCTGTCAACTATACCCGAGTGCAGTATTATATTGAATACTTTAGCCAGGATTAGGTAGGCAGTATGCACCATTTTCCCCTCATCCATTGCCTTGGTGACCTTCTCAAAGAAGTTCACCAGGTTTAGAAGGCATGATCTTTCCTTGCCAAAAACAAAATGGGTTTGGTCCAGTGTCTGACGGTTGCCTAAATCTTTGTTGATCATTTCCAAGATAATGTATCCCATGACTTTGCATATTAGACTAATTATTTGCATATTAGATTAATCAGACTCATAGGTCTGTAGTTTCTGGGATTGGTTGATGGTCTACCCTTGTGATGTGGGATAACTGTTGCAGTCCTTCATTCTCATGGTACAAAGCCTGTTTTGAGGCTATAGTTGAAAAGTGACTCAAGTGGTCCTGATAGGTCTTGTTCCATCCTGGGATACTGTCGGGCCCACTGAGGTTGTTTGTTTGGCCTTAGCGAGCTCCACCAGGAACTTCTCCTTGTTATTAGATGGGGAGTTATGCTAATAAGTATTTCATGGAAGGAGGTGGGGGGTGGGGGTTAGAATTTCAGCTGAATTTGTCAGCCAGCAAATTTGCCATATTGCTCTGCTCAGTGAAGGTGCCACTACTGACTACCAGTTTGGCAGACTGAAGTGCAATGTCTTTGACATTTCGTCATAGCTGTAGAAGGCCTTGTGGTTGTCTTTAGCCTGTGAGGCTATCTTGACCTCATAATTGGCCTTGTTGCACTTAATTAGTCCTCTTAATTTCCTGTTTAGTTTAATTTGAGAGCTCCTACCATTGCAGGACTTTCTTATCCTTTTGTTATATATCCTATTAAGATTATTATTCCACTAGTGTGGTTTAGTTTTAGAGTTTGTTTTGGGCTTACTTCAAGTAGGTAGAGCAGACTCTATATGGCCATCTACATGGTTATATATGGTCTCTTTGAACAATTCTGCAGAGATTGTTGTGAACTTGGGGTTGGGAGGGGCATTGAATTTTGATAAACTATCGCTTAATAGGGTATAATTTTCTTTGGAATAGTTTCTAACTCTTACATAGTTTGCTGGGTTACTGATCTGATTTTTATTTCAAAGGAGACAGCTTGGTGGTTCAACTTCAACAGTGAGGACGTGACACGGGGGGGGGTGCACTGCTCTTCCATATTGGTGAGTATCAGGTCAAGTATGTTTGAACCTCTGGTGGTGTACACAATATCTGGTCAAGGGTACTTGTGTTAATAAAGTCAGGGATAGGTTCATGACAATTTGAAGTATACTCTTGATTCATAACCATAATTTCTTTACTGAGGAACGATGCCAAAATAAATAGAAAATGTCTGCATTTGAATTACAACATACTGCACAGGTAGGAAGGAAACCTGGATCAAAAGAAGCTTTTATGATGGGAGTTATGTAAACGTTAAAGTAAAGCATAAATGTATAAAACATTTATTAAAGGGGATGGAAAACTGAACACTTTTCATAAGTCTAACAATACTTTGTCATTCTTCAGTGAGGAATCCTCATCACGCCCATAAGATAAATGAAAAGTCTGATTTTTAAATTTTAAATTTAATATTTTCTTGTTTGTAGAAGCCAATGGTTTGGGAGATACTATTTTCTATTTCAAAGATAGAAAAAGAAAATGCCAGTCCTAATGGCATATCTCTGAAAAGGGCCCAGACAACTTGAGTTTGATTAGTTGCTCTGCAGCTTCATGGAGCTTGCAGGACAGACTGGACAGGACAAAGGAGGATGTATACAGCCACAATCTCTCAGAAGAGGGGGCAGCACTGTTGTGCACATACTGGGTTTTTGTCTCACTCAGCCAATGCTGAATGGTGGCCTTCATTTGTAAGTAAACCAGAGCATGCCATGACTTCCTGGGTCATGGCATTTTAGGTCTCCAAGAATCTGACAGACTGTTCCCCTGCCAAAGGGATTAGGTTAGGCCATACAAATGCCCTCACTGTCACTGTCAGGATGCCTGTAAGGGCAAAGACACCTATTAAGACTGCCTATATGACAGTCCTTCTGGACAGTTCTTACCCCTGTACTGTACTAGGGTAATTCCACAGTATGAGGGAGAACAAATGGACAAAGACTGACTTGGGTAGTCCTGATTGTTGTCAGTCTTTGCAGCAAAAAGCACCTAAGGAAAAAACAGATAAAGCAAGAAAGTGCAGTTGTGTTACACTTACCATAAAGTACAGTTTTGTACCTACCATAAATGTAGATGTTCGAGGATTCCATTGCTGCAGTCCTTACTATTGGGTATAGTCCGCATCCAGTCGGCCCGAATACCAGAGTATACTAATGCGCATGACCGGCGTCATATCCTCAGTCTTTTCTTGCCCCAGATGTCAGAAGACCCTAAAAAGACAAGGCCCAAAATACCTGCACCAAAACATGAACAATATATACAAAAATATAAGCACGTAAACTCACCTACACAACCACCCCTAAACACAGAGGGAAGGAGGGGACTGCAGCAATGGAATCCTCGAACATCTACATTTATGGTAGGTACAAAACTGTACTATGTTCTTCGTTTTCCATTGCTGCAGTCTAGAATCCCAAAGCAGAGGTAAGGGAGGCTGGCAAATCATAAAGAAGCAGGAGCTGACAACATGCCTTGCAAAACAGCTGTGGCAAAACCAGCCCTAGACTTAGAGTAGATAGGAAGGTGATAATGCTTAGAGAAAGTATGCACTGAACTCCAAGTAGCTGCTTCCAAAATATCCTTAGTTGCCACCCCCCTTAGAAATGCTGTTGAAGTGGCAGTAGCCCTAGTGGAATGAGGCCTAATCCCAGCTGGAATCTCCTTGCCATGATGGGAATAACAAAATGCAATGCAAAAGCCAATCCACCTAGAAATAGTTTGTTTTGACACAGGCTTGCCCTGTGAATTCAAAGCAAAAGAAACAAACAACTGCTGAGACTGCCTAAAATCCTTAGTCCTGCTTAAATAATAACGTAATTGCCTGTGTACATCTAAAGTGTGCAAAATCTTTTCCCCTTTATTTTGGGGTCTGCATAAAAGTAGGCAAATGAATAGTTTGGTTTAAAGCCACACTAGAAACCACCTTAGGCATAAAGGAAGGATTAGTACGAATGATACCCTATCCTTATGGAAAATCAAAATGGCTCTACTGCCATAAGGGCCTGCAACTCAGACACCCTTCTTGCAGAAGTAATAGCCAACAGAAAAGCAGTCTTCCATGACAAGTATTTCAATTCAGCAGTAGGCTCAAAAGGTTGTAGAGTAAGTTTTTCCAACACAAAATTGAGATCCCAAGCAGGAGTAGGAGCTCGTGGGGGTCTTATATTCTTTGCCCTCTAAGAAACTGCTTGAACAAAGGATGTGAAAACAATGGTGGGTCACAATCATAGTGAGCTGAGATTGCTGCAGCATGAATCTTAATGGAAGAGAAGGACAGACCCTTGTCCAGTAACTCAGTAAGATATTGAAGAGCCATACTCAAATTAGGCTCAGAAATCTCCAAATTCTTTGCTTTACTCCAAAATAAAAATCTCTTCCATTTTACACTTTCCTTGTACTAGGTCTTCTAGCTTCCATAATCACATTTAAAACTTGTTGAGGAAGTTGAGACCTGCTGTGTTTCAACACAGAATATGCCAGGCTGTCAGATGAAGAGAGTGAAGCCTGACATTGAGCAGATGACCGTCCTTCTGGGATAACAGATGTGGAATCAAAGGTAAAGGCCATGGAGGCTTCTTTACCAGACTCCGTAGTAGTGGGTACCAGTGTTGCCAAGGCCAATCTGGAGCTATCAAAATCATCCTTGGCCTGTCCTGTCTGACCTTTAACAGTACCTGTGGAAGAAGAGGCAGAGGTGGAAAGGCATACACATGAAGGTTTGTCCAACTGAAAGACAGAGCATCCACTTTCCAAGCTGTGTGATGAAACCGCAAAACTGTGGCAGCTGGTGGTTTAGTGGAGAAGCGAACAGATCTATGTCTGGAGTTCCCCATGACACTGTCAATTTCTGAAATACATGAAGATCCAGTTTCATCCATGATTTGTCTGCTTAACACATCTGCTAAGGAGTTCTGTGCTCCTGGCAGAAACCTTGCCTGAAGAGCTATAAAATCATTGCTTGCCTGCATAGAGGATAAGAATGTGTTCCCCTTGTTTGTTGATGTACCACATGACAGTTGTGTTGTCTGTTAGAATCAACACCTGCCCTGGAAGAAGTAACTCCTTGAAAGCCAGTAATGCAAACTGGACTGCTAACATCTCCTTCATGTTGATATGTAGATGCTGTAGTCTGGCAGGCCACTTGTCTTGTATCCACTTTCCATTTAGATGAGCTCCCCAAGCAATGTCCGAGGCATCTGTCGTTAAAATCTAACTGGCCGGGTCACAGAGAGTCCCTTGTTTAGGTGACATTCCTGAGCCCACCACAAAAATTCTCTTTGAAGGCAAGGTATTATTTGAATGACAGTGTCTAAATCCTGATACATTTTGAGATACCATTGTAACTTCCTCATATGCAGTTTGGCATTGGGAAGCACCAGAATACAAGATGCCATGAACCCTAATGCTTGAAGGACTGTCTTTGCAGTCAGCACGGACTGATGAGATAGTTGATGGAAGTAAAGTGATAGACTCATTTGTTTGTCCTTAAAAAGGCCATCTGGGCTGCTGTATTCAGTCTTACACCCAGAAAGCACATGTCTTGAGAGGGTACTAGACTGGACTTTATTTCGTTCACAGAATACCCTAGGCATCTTAGCACTGCTATAACATATTCCAGATGCTGTAGAAGGTCTTCCTTTTCTTGAGCCAGAATCAGGCAGTCGTCTAAATAAGGATAGATTTGAATTCCTTGTAGCCTGAAGTAAGCTATCACTGGAGCCAGAACCTTTGTGAATACAGTAGATAAGCCAAAGGGCAATGCAGAGAACTGATAATGAGAATCTCCAGCTTCCTGTAACTTAGCCTGATAGGCACATGAAGGTAAGCTTCCTTGAGATCTAAAGTTACCATCCAGTGATCTTTGCCCAGCAGGGTAAAAGCTGTTGTAACGTCAACATCTTGAACTTGGGAATGTCCAGATAAGTGTTGAGGAGAGATAAATCCAAAATCGGTCTCCACGTGTTCCCCTTCTTTGGTACTAGGAACATGCGAGAATAAAATCCTAGGCCCCTTTCTGATACAGGGACTGGCTGAATGGCCCCCATTTGGAGTAACTGAGAAACTTGCTTGTGAGCCTCTTTTCTATGTGTAGGAGGAACGTCTGGCATGCCTTTGAAAGGGGCATTGTATGGAAATAAAATCTGTAACCGTGGTGAATGATGTCCAACACCCATCTGTCTTGAGTAATTAAATCCCAATTTTCTTTGAAAAGAGACAGTCGCTCTTCCCAAAGGAGCTGCCAGGCGAGAATCTACTGGCAGCTGAAAAGGCAGGTCATTGGGTCTGTTAAAGGACTGACCCCTGCCCTCACCAGAAGTCTGAGCAGGTGAACTCCTGTTCTAGGCCTAAAAGAACCTTGAGCCCTGCCCTAGACCTACCCCTAGACTGGGAAGCATAAGCAGGATATGTCCACCCCTTAGCAGGCCAATTTCTACTAAACTTGGTGGCTGTACCTGCAAAAATCTTTAACAGTTTGCATAGACTTAGCTTTGTCCTCCATTTTCTTTAAAACTGCTTCCACAGGTGAACCAAACAATACATCAGACTGTAAAGGAGCATCCAAAATCCTTGTCTTAACATGCTCAGCCAAATTTTGATCCCTCCACCCGGCATGCCGAACAGAACTAGTGGCAGCCACCAGGAGGCCTGCAAAGCATCAAAACCACATTGCAAAGAATGCTTGCCCACTTGTTCAGACACATAAACTAAATCCAGCAATTCTTTACAATCAATACCTTCCGCCAAAGCAGCCACCTTAGATTTCAATTGTGAAAGGAGATAATTTTGATATTTCAGCATGTGAAACTGACAATCTCATGGCTAGAGTGGAAGAAGTATACACTTTCTTACCCCACCTATCTGCCTCTTTGTCAGTGGGAACAGGATTTTTAACCACAGAGGCCTTAACACCTTTAGGCCCCTGAGAAACAGTTTCTGGGTCCGCCCTAGGACTCTTAAACAAATACTTATGAGCACCCTATAGTACCTATCAGGTTTAACAGGAGCAGGAGGCAAAGAATCAGGGTTCAGGGAAGCCTCTGCAAAACATCTTCCACCACATTCAACACAGGAGGTATAGCTAAGGGCCTATGCTGGGGTAAAACAAGAATTCCCTAAGCCTCTTCCTGGAATCAGAGTAATCCTGGCCTTCCCATTTAAAGTGCTCCCTCATGGAATGCAGAGTCTCTGAAAATGAAAAATCCTCAGGAGGAGAAGCAAGGAGTGGCATCATCCACATCAGAATCAGAATAAAGAGGATACTCCTGCAAATCTTCCGCAGAAGACTCAGAAGCCCCTGAACCCTGTTCAAAACTGTCAAACTCTGGTTCCACTCTAGGCCTCTTATCAGGAGGGCCCATAGAACCTCTAATCATAGTAATCAAATCTTCTGCCATTTTAAGCATATGTTTCTTAGGTACAGAACCCGAAATGCTAGGAGAAGCCCCTACTGAAGCTGAACTTGGCCTACCTCTAAAAGAAGTTTTGGCAACAGAAGGAGAGGCTCTAATTACTTTGGGAAGAGAGGGAAGAATAGTCACCTGAGAAGCCCCCTCAGCCTGGCCTGCCTCCTGAGAGGGTACATCCTGTAACAGTAAAGTTTCTGCCTGAGACTCCATAGAAACTCCTGGCAAAACCTCTGGCTCCACTGAGCCTCCTAAAGAACCGACGTCCGGGACTGCCGGTTCATCAACCCTAGGCTTTGTTGTTTGTCCCCTTTGCTTCTTTGGGCCGGGCGTCGGAGCATCCGGCGGCATTTAGCGTATAGCACAACGTTCCCAAACACTAATCTGGCACAGGCTAACCCTCTCCTTATAGTGCGTTTGTTAAACCTAGGACAAGGAGGGCAACCAACAACGTCGTGCTCAGGCCCTAAACAAGGTATACACAATGTATGGTAATCCCTATGAGGTATTTGTTTCCCACAAGAAATACAGTTATTCACTTTTTCTGACATCCGGTTAAATACTGAGGCAAGAAAACCAAAATGTTCCAACTCTGATTCGGTCTGAAACAAATATTTCAGAACGCCAACCTGCACTCGCAAAACTGCTTCTGCATCGGACCAGCAAAAGACTGAGGATATGAGTACCAGCCTTATACTCTGGTATTCGGGCCGACTGGATGCGGACTATACCCAATAGTAAGGACTGCAGCAATGGAAAACGAAGAACATCTGTAGATGTTCAAGTAGATCAGTGTTACAGTATTGATTCCTGGGTCTTCCTGTCATGCAGAAGCCTACAAATGGCCTGATTCAAAGAGTATTTTCATCATTCCCAACCAGTGGATGTCAGGGAGCATCATGGTATAAGACAGGTGTGATAATCAGTCTGATGCTTGAGAGCAACATGACCCTCACAGCTGTCTACAGTTTTGGGACAGAGAGTCAGTGGACTAGAAGTAAAGGAAGGGGTTACAGTGGGATGGTAATAGGAGAAGGGTACCCACCCCAAACCCCAGCCTGGGGGACCAAGCAGACAAGAGGTGAAGGAGGGTGGAGTTGGTACTGCAACACTGATCTACTTGAACATTTGTAGTCAGTACTGCAGCACTGATTCTTGGGAGGACTCACAAACTACAGGTTGGGAGGTTGGCTGTCTGACGGCCCCTAGAACAGCAGGTTCTGTAAAATACGCCTGGGAAAAACAGCCCTAGCCCTTCGTGCACTACCTAAATGGTAGCATTTGGCAAGGGTGTGTACTGAAGACCATTTGGCAGCTTCCAAGATGGCCTGAGTAGGATCGTCTTTTTTGGAAGGCAGTGATGGCTGCCCTATGTCTAGTGGAGTGTGTTCTGACAAATGTTGGTAGTTGCTTTCCATTACAAGTATAGCAGATGGTAATACAATTACCTATCCATTTTTTAATTGTCTGTTTGGAGACAGGCATGCCTTCTTTTTCTTATACAAAGGCCACTAAAAGTTGTTCTGCTCTGTTTGGAAACTGTCTCATTGAGGTAATACCTGATCTGTCAGTAGACATCAAGTGAATGCTGGATTTGTTCAGCTTTATTTTGTGGATTAGGACAGAAGGCTGGCAAGTGTATAGCTTGGTGTAAAGGGAACTCTGTTACAACCTTGGGAATGAAGGAAGGCTTAGTTCTCAGGGTAACTCTATCCCTGTGAAATACAGTGAATGGGGTCTTTACACATCAGGGCTTGTAGTTCTGTGACCCACCTGACTGAGGTGATCACTATCTGCAGGGTGGTCTTCCAAGTTAATATCTTTAAAGATGCAGAAACAGCTGGCTCAAAATGTGGCAGGGCAAGCTTTTCCAAAACATAGATCTAATACCAAGAGAGAACAGGGTTTCACCTAAGGGACTCCCAAGAGGGACCACTGTTTCTCCCGAGTGCCCCCAGGTGTATCACTCTTAATAAACTGTTTCAAATTGTAGTGAATATAGATGGACAGACGGCAAGTTATGTAACCAGAGATGGCAGATATATGTACTTTTAATAAGTGATTAAGACAGGCCCTTGTTAAATAATTCCTAAAGGTACTGCAGCGCCAAATTCATGCTAGCATTAGGTGGCATCATCCCTTTGGCCTGTTACCAAAAAAAAAACATTTTTCCACTTTGATTTTGTGGTAGTTGGTTTTCTTACCTCTCTCAAGACATATAACATTTCAGAAGAGCAGTCCGCATTGTTTGATGTTAAAATCCAATACTTCAGGTTGTTAGCTTGAGCATGCCCAGGTGTGGGTGAATGACAGACCCCTTCAGTTGGGTGATTAGATCTATCACTGGGGGGATAGTATCACTCCTTGTTGAGGGAAACAGAAGGGAGGACCAGTTTTGCCTTGGCCAGAAGGGGGCTATGAGTATCATTCTTGGCCTGTCTTACCCCTCTTTTAGCAGTGCCCTGGGGATTAAGGGTAATGGAGAGAAGGCATATAGGAAGAGGTTTGTCCATTTGAAGGAGAAGATGTCCACCCTCCATGTCCCTGCTTGTTGTGTTCCAGAGCAGAACCTTTCTAGTTGCCTGTTTTGAGGAGACGCAAAGATATCTACCTATACTGGGATGTTCCCATGGGGGGGGGTGAGGTTCAGAAAAGCCTATCTCTCTCTCCAGCATCCCTTTGTTTGGGTCCAGGAGGTCCTTGTTCAGAAAATCTACTATGGTGTTGTTCAGGCCTGGGATGTAAGATGCTATTAGTGTCAATTGTAGTTCTTGTGCCAAAAGCCATACTTTTATCGCTAGACTGCATACGGGGTTAGAATGAGATCCTCCTTGCTTGTTTACGTATGACAACATAACTGCTGTCTGTTCAAATCTGTCAGTATTTCTTTTTGATTCATGTGCAATTTCCTTTGTTCTGGAGTCTAGATTCCCTGTATCTTCAACTGTCCTAAGTCTGTTCCCAAAGTTATGTCCAAGGTGTCTGAGGTGATTGTTTTGTCTGTCTCTGTTAGACAGAAATTTGCCCCTGGGTTCTGTATAATGGAGTTACTTCACCAATCTAGTTCATTTTTCAGGCAGCGGAGAAGAGACACCAGGGTTTCTAAGGGTTGTGAATGCTGTGACCAAGTGTTTTTAGGAATAACTACAGTTTTCTCATGTGCAGCTTTGCAAGATGAACCATTAAGATGTAGGATGTCATGCATCCCAAGAACCTTACGTATTCCCTTGCAAGGATCTTCTGCTTTTCTAATAACTGTGAAAACAGCTTGGCAAGTAAGAAACCTTGTCTTGGGGTAGGAAAGCCTTTTGCTATAAAGAGTGTATCTGTGCACCCAGAAAGAGAATTCTTTTATATGGCTGAAGTTGAGACTAGCGAATGTTGAGGGTGAGGCCTGCTGTCGGAAAGTAATTCATGGTGATTTACAGGGATGTCTGAAGTTCCAAGATGGTTTTTCCCAGTGAAAAATCCTCAGCAAGATCTGCTAAGGCCTGATACAGAAAAGAGGCTTATAAGGAAGTGGGGAAGATATGCAGAAAAGGGTAGCTTTCAGGTGCTTAGAGGATAGCAACATGCAGTTATAAGATGTAGAAAGAAAAGCAATTGAATTTGTATGAGTAAGGTAAGAGAGTGGTTTGGTTGTTCATGTCAAAACATTTGGATATACTGAAAGTTTAGGCATTATGGTTGGGAGCTTGTGTGTAGGCATTTGTGGGTTAGGGTTAGTGGACTAGATAAGGGGATAGGATTTAGTGTTATTTATGTTCACCATATTTCACAGTTAAAAAAGTAGTAAAGCTAACTAACATTTTAACCTCAGAGAGGAGGAAAAAGACAAGTTAACAGTCATATAACTACATTTCAGGCATACAATTAATCCAAGAAAAATTTTTCCTATATTAAACTTTTATTTATTTATTTTTTTTTCACTAGGAATCACTCCATTTAGGAAAGTGTTGATGCTTGTGTAACTCATCTCATGAAAAGTGAAAGAGATTGTGAGTTTGAATACTTACATGATTTAATGACAAGAGATAGAAATGTCTGCAGTTTTTCAAATAATCAGCCAGAGGTACTGTTGATTGCTAAGAGACTGTGATTTAACACTTGAAAAAAACACTGGATTTATACAATGTGAATGAAGAAACACATTCTTAAAGAAGTGTACTGCTTAAAGAATTTGAAGTATGCAAAAAAAGCCTAACAGTGATTTATCTGTTAAACTTAAGACAGAAGACTAGAACAAAAATAGAAGTAAAGGCACCACAAGGCCATCCAAAATAGTGCTGAGAAACAAATGTGCAGTTAGAGATCAAGCTCATCCACAAGGTGTGGTTAAAAGCACTGTAAGGCTTATAATCAGAAATGCAGATGGTTTGAAATATTTAATCATTTTGCTAGGATATCTAAATACAGAAATGAATACAAGTGAAATATTAATATTCAGTTCAAGCTGATAAAATAAAGAAAGGCAAAATGTTAATGATGTAACTGAAATGTACAACTATCGGATTGCTTATAATACCATAAGCAACTGTAAACTTTTTGGTCAAAAACTTTCAAGATTCAAAGTAGAAATATTGTTTAAACTGGATATAGGAGTTGAATGCAACATCTTTTCTGAATTTGTCCTTATAAAGGTGAATTTGTTCCTCTTTTTGATTCTGCATGTACTCTGTTCATATATTCAAATAATAAACAAATATTATAGTACTGTGTGTTCAAGTACAGAAATACAGGCTTTTATTTCAAACTGTTTCCACTCAAAGTACAATTAATACAAATAACTTATGGTGTTGCACAGTTTGTGAGAAATTGGGCATGGTTAAACAAATTCATAAAGTTCAGATGCATGGCAACTCACATAGAAGACTATGAATGCAGTAAATGATGAGATGTCTGATAACGTAGACAATTAAGACAGATATTTCTGAAATTAAGCAACCTAAATCATATTTTACTTCTCTTACAAAGGAAGGAAGCAGTGTAATGTTGTTGAAGGTTATACTACTTGTGATGCTCCTAAAAGTGCTAAGGAAGAAAAGAATTGTGTTCATACAAATGCAAAATTAAGAATATTAGAATGTCTCATAAAGGTAAAGGCAAACAACATGATACTAGGTATCATGAAACTGAGTATGAAAGTAACAGTTCTTGTTGTTTGAAACTAAATGCAGTGTCAGAACATTCAGAAAATCATCTTCACAGAATACATTAAATTCACTTTTTACACTGTGGTAATCACAGAGAATACAGTTGAAACTGTTGATTTACTCAATGACCTTGATTGTCTTCTTGGAGAATATCATACCAAACTTTGTCCTGAAGCAGTTCCTGTGATACATACTCTGAGAAGAGTACTTGATGTTCTTATAGAGAAAAATGAGAGCAAGCATAACAGAAAATGAAATCTCCAGACATTATTAACAAGCATGCCTGACTGATACAATGGGTCAACAGAAAGGATTTTGTTCTGCAAGTCTTAAACAAGTGGGTGAGAAGAAAAAATGACCTATTACAGACTTCTGAAGACTTAGTTTCTGGTACACTTAATGCTACATAATTTCCTTTAATCAGCTCAGAGTTGTGTGCTTTTACTGTTCTTTTGGGCCAATGCACATTTATAAGATTACCATTTGGGATATTCTATGGACAAAATGTTTTTCAAATGGCAGACAATTTATTGACAGTTCATCCAGTATGGTAAATATCATTGATGATATACTTGCTTGAAGTCAGAACTGTGTATCTTGTTTTAAATATATGGTTCATATTTCAAATTCTGAAAGTCTCAAATGTGACAAGTGAGAAAATGAACATTATTGTGAAAATGCAGAATTTGAAAGATAATTATGTGCTAATGAGATTCATGTACATGGTCCAATATCTTTCTAACTTTATTCTTAACCTGTCAGATAGCACTACCTCTTAGGAAGCTTCTTAAGCATTAAGTACCATTGTTTTGGAGAACAGAGTAATACAAAATGTTTTATGTCATAAAAAAGCTAGTCTTAAAGTCTTTACCCTATAAGTTATGACACTCAAGCAGTCACACTAAAGGTTAAGGTCAGTCAATTAGGTTTTAGTGCAGAACTGCTTCAAGAAGATTGATAAGATGCATATGTTTTCAGAGGTCTGATGTAATATTAGCAATAATATGCGAATGTTAAAAGCTTCATGACTACAAATATGGCAAAATGTAATGAGAAACAGATCACAGACCCTTACAATATATCGTTAAGAAATCATTGCTATACTTCAGAGATTGCCTTTCAATCTACTGAAGGATGACGTGAAAGTGCAGTACACATCTGGCAACAGGATCTATACTGCAGATACTATAAGCAGAATATTTTAGCATGAATAGAAAGAAGACTTGAATAACAAAAGCCAAGGTTTTCTGGGTTGTTCTTCAATTGCATATACATGCAGGGGAATTCTATTAGATGAAGAAGTATGCCAGAGAAGACACAGAAATGATGTCACTGAAAGAGTTCATATGAATATTGATCTGACAAACCTACAACTATACCTCATATTGTTCAAACATATTTCCCTTATTGCGATGAACAGTCTTATTTTTAAGGAATACTTTCAGGTCTAACAAAATCACAATACCACATTTGACTAGATAAAACATATGAGCTGCATCTGGGTATCACAAAGTGAAAAGGAAGGGCATTTCCCAGCTTCACTCCACTGGCATTGAGGGATAAAGCTATTACTACAAAACAGATGCCTTCTGTTCAATCTGAGGTATGGCCAGAGGAAGGATAGGCATGCCTATCCTAGAGAAGTGCAATGGAACAGGGCCATCCAATGCCTCAGTCCTTCAGAGAATGTCAGTGATGCTTTAGAATCATTCCTGGCTCTGTGTTTAGTTTACTAAGCTAAGAATTAAGTAACTTTCCTCAATCAACTGGTCCACTGACATGTGTGTGCATGTACAAGCACAGTGGCTCCTGTAGTGACACAGTTTACACATCCTCAACCCAAGGGGTGAGGCTAAAGACTTAAAAAAAAAAAATAAAAGAAAGATATTCTCACTGCTGGCATGCCAGTGTGAGCAATCCTTATGAGTACCAGGATAATGACCTATTTGAACAGCTCTAGTCTCTGTACCGGGATACCAGTCCAGAGAAATGAATAGGCTAAGTCCAGGTGGAGAAGGCTTGATGATTGGAAGGCAATGGACAATTCAATTTTTTAAGAGATGTGATATTCTGTTTTGCAAAAAAATAAAATAAAATAAAAATAATAACAACTTGAAACAACTGTCTATATATCTGTTCCAGGAAGTAAACTAGGAAATATATCAGAAATAAAAAAAAATATCTCATGAAATTCCAGGTCTTTTATGGCAAGAAGTTGGTACTGCCTTGCTTCACCATAAAAATTAAAATGATGTTGTATGTGCTTACTACTCTTCTAAACTTCCAGGCATGGTACATTTAAAAACATACACAGATTAATTGCAATTAATGTGCTCATAATATACTTTTTGACCTGGTATAGCTGAAAAAGTGATTATCCACAACACTTCTCAATTTTCAAGTGCAGAATTTGAAAACTTTTTCTGTAATTTGGGTATTTAAGCATACCATATTGAGTCCTCAACACCCCAAAGCAAAGGCCAAGCTTAAAGGACACTGCAAACAGTGAAAAACTATTCTTCACTTGACAGCCTTTTACATTTGCTCGGATACTGAAACACAGGTGAAAGATTTGGCTGCTTAATGCTCTCAGTTACTGATGAGTACAAAGTTAAAATCAAAGCTACTAACTTCATACACATTTTAATAGGCAAATAATAATCAAGAGATCCTACAAAGATTAAACAAAAGACACACAAAACAAATATTTTATTGCCTGTTAGAATCCTGCATAGACAGTAATTGAAGTCGGAGGTAGTCTCATTCATTGATATCCTGTTAATGCCTATTTAAGAGGTACATTTTGGAATATTTTCTGCTTAAAACCTGAGCTTTGGCCGGCTATGATCTAGCTGTATTCAACTGGACGTATAAGAGAATTTAAGTACCTTTTATCTGCACTTTTTTCAAATAATACAGCATTTTAATTGATTTATTTGTGTTGCATTGAATATTAACTGAACTGGAAGTTTTGACTCTATTTTTTTCAATTAGTTCCTCACCCACCCTCTCTGGTTTTGTTTTGGGTTGGGAGGGTGGCCTAATGGTTAAGGTGTTTGCCTTGCAAACACAAGGTGCAGGGTTTGAGTCTCACAAGGGACAATTGGCTATGCTTAAAATAGCTCGCAAGGGCAGTTAGCTTAGTACTAATCTATGAACCTATGAAGGCTTTGAAACTGCCCACCCCTCTTGTAAATTTGTGTTTGGATACTCCTTCTGGGCCCATCTCATTTGCTCACTCAATTGAGTGCAGTAAGATCATATTCTGATTTCAGGCACTTCTACTGTGTAGAAAGAGAGCATCTGGGAAAGAAAAAAAAAATTTTTAAGCTTGTTTCCTGCCCTTCCTGTAAGTGGTCTAGACTGTTTGTAGGCTTCTGAGCCCCCAAGCCTTTCTGTGTTGGAGGGAAGTTTTCTACCTTAATTTTGTTTCTTAGAACTAGCCAGTTTTCTAGTTTCAGCACTCAAATCTGTTTCTTTGAACTCAGTACTTAATCAGAACTCGTTGTAAGCACTAAATAATCTGCAAATTGCTACAGCACTCAACTTTCCTCACTTGTCTAGAGGAAAGCAGTTTTTAGTACTTAATAAATAAGCACCTATCCAAGCATGTCTAAGGGTAAGCTCCCAGTGATTTCTCCTGTCTACCTGATGAATCTGGGCATCTAGGGGGCAATGCAGCAATTGCCTCATGTACACAGCACAGACAACCCTCTCCTCCTTCCATCCAACACTACAACCTGTGAGAGATGCACTTATATAGCCAAATTGGAAGCAAAGCTCTCTTCACCCAAGACTAGACTAGACAGTCAAGAGGAGAAGGTAAACACTTGCACCACACCACACTCATCACATAGTCCGGCAAAACCTACACCACCAAAACACACACATAGAAACACAAAACACACACCTACATTTGCGGAGGCTCTCAATAAAAACCTGCCCAAGCATCAGGGACCTCCAAAGCAGAAACTCAAGCAAATTGCACCCCCAACACAACCCAAATAACACATATCCCACAGACACAGTGTGCCCCTCAACCACAGCCCATAAGGCATAACAACGTACCCAACACTCTAGTCATAGGTGACTCTATAGTCAGGCACACTGATGTTCCACTCACCAGGCTAAACAAGGAGAAAGTTACTGTCAGCTGCCTGTCAGGTGCCAGGATCCGCCACATAACGCAAGCACTCAGGTCACTCCACAAGTACAAATATGACACTGTCATTGTCCATGTTGGTGTGAATGAACTGAGACGTACCTCCCTGGACTACATGAAAAGAGACACAGAGGAGCTCTCCGATCTTGTAGCCCAGCAGGTATGACCCTAGCCCTGAGTAGCATCCTGCCATCACCCAGAATGATACCACAGTACAAGGACAAAATGACTGACTTCAACAATTGGCTAAGCTTCTGGTGTCATTCTAAGGGGATCCAGTATTTGTCTGCCAGGGACGACATGATTGACAGACCACGATGCTTTGCCAAAGATGGCCTGCACCTGTCGCCCTTGGGATTTCGGATAATGGCAAAGATTCTTGCCACCCCCTATAGTGCCTTTTTTAGGCAAAGTTCAAATGACAAACTGACCACCGTAACAGGTACAAGCAAGCAAAATCTGAGGGTAATGCTACTCAATGCTAGAAGTCTAAATCTCAAAATGTACTCACTCGAGGCACTCCTTAAAATGGAGAACATCGACATCTGTGCAGTGACAAAGACCTGGTTCAAAGCTCCAGAGAGCACCCCTGCATTACCAGGCTATAATTCATACCACACCTTTCGGCCACCTAACCCAGAACAAAGCATTAAAGGTGGAGCCGTGTCCATATTCATTAAGGATATCCACACCTCTAGGCTAGTTGCACAGCATAATGCATACGAGATTATCCAAGTGCAACTAACTCTGGGCAAGACTGTAATCCAAACTGTAGCTTGCTACAGAACCCCCACCATGCCCTAGGATTCCCACTCCTCATTTCTTGATACACTGGAAAGTATTAGGGTACAAACCAACACCCTAATAATGGGCGATTTCCACTACCCCACCATTAACTGGGAAAATGACTCATGTACCAACTCTTTTGCTCAATGTTTTCTGGAATTCATAAATTTCAACACCAACTTATTCACATCCCCACCAGGAGCAGCAATATCCTAAACCTGGTCATTATCAACATGGGCAACAGGTGTTCCACACCAGAGATCAATTCCTCGTTGGTCAGATCTGACCACAAGTTAATCACCCTAGACATCCACATCCCGCCCCCACCCCCAATTAGGGAACCCACCGTAAAAAACACCTCCAAAGTCAACTTCATACTTCTTAAGACAGAAGTGGTAAACTTCATGACACCCATGCAGACGGACAATAGAGGTACGACTGCTGAATCCTACACAAATGCACTTTATAAGCACTTACACGAGTGCATGGATCATGCTAAACCTAATGGAACCAAGATGCTATCCTCCAAAAAAAGGAAGTCAATCTGGTGGTCCTCTGCCATAAACAAACTCTACAACAGAAGAAAGAAACTGCTGGAGGAACTCCCTGGTCAACCTCAGTAAGAAGCTGAGATCCCTCATAAAAATCCTCCAAAGCTAGTTATGAAAACAAAATTGCTACTGACTCTAAAGACAACCACAAAGCATTCTATAGCTATGTCAAGAATCTCAATGGCAACACTCAGATCTGCTCTGAGTTACAGCACAGTGGCACTAAATATACAGAACCAACTGATATTGCCAACATCCTGGCAGATAAGTTCAGTGCTAACTTTACCCCCCTCTCACCCCCTTGAGGGCGGATCTCTATACCAGAAGAATGCAAAGTTCCTGTAATCACAGCTGCACAGGTAAAAAACACACTCTTCAAAGCCAAGAACACAGCATCCATGGGACCTGACAATATCCCAGGTTGCGTTCTACACAAACAACAGAATGAACTGGCACACCACCTAAGCACCATGTTCAATCATAGCCTCACCTCAGGCTTTTTGCCCACGGAATGGTGCATAGCGACAGTTATCCCACTCTACAAAGGGGGAGCCATGAAGGACCTCGGAAACTACCGCCTCATTGGCCTGACGAGCCTGGTCTGCAAGGCCATGGAATGTATCATCATGGAACTCATAAACAAAGACATTGGTAATCTCCAAACTCTGGACCCTACCCAGTTCGGGTTTGTAAAAGGCAGATCATGTCTCCTAAACCTGAGTGACTTCTTTGAAGCAGTCCCCAAAGCCATAGATGAGAGTAAGGTGGTTCACACAGCTTATCTAGATCTCACCAAGGCTTTCGACATCACCCCCCACTCTGGAATTATAGATAAACTCACTAAACTAGGTATAAATCCCTATGTCACAAGATAGGTTGCCAACTGGCTCATGGACAGAACTCACACTGTGAAAGTAGCAGACTCCAAAATCCGACTTCAGACCAGTGACAAGTGGAGTACCACAGGGTTCAGTCCTGGGTCCTCTCCTGTTTGGTATCTACTTCTCTGAAGTACAGGCTAACCCAGAAGGTCTTTGGCTAACAAAGTCTGCAGATGACCGCAAACTAGGATCCATAATCGAAACTCCTAACGATGTGGACATACTAAAAAAGGGCCTCACTGAGGCAGATGCCTGGTGTCAAAGCCATAGCCTGAAGCTCAATGCCAAAAAGTGTATTGTCGTCTCTTTTGGTAAAAACTCTGTACCCATGAACTACCACATAAGTGGTAGTCTACTTAACGCCGAAAGTGTGATAAGAGACCTTGGGACACAGGTGGACAGTAATCTCTCCTTTGATAATCACATTGCCACAGTGGTCAGGAAATCCTTCTAGGTGGCTCACCTCATCACAAAAGGTTTCTCATCCAGAAAAAAAGAGGTCATTGTTCCCCTCTACTCATCACTCATTAGACCCATTATAGAGTACAACGCCCCTTTTGGCATGTATCTCACAAGACATTTACAACAACTGGAAAGGCCACAGAAATACCTCACAAAGAGGATTACTGGCCTCAAACAGATGCCCTACACAGACCGTCTCAAAAAACTCCAGCTTTACTCCGTCGCATATTGCCTATTCAGAGGCAATCTCTGCCTAAAATACAAAAAGCTATGTCAAACCCAGAGCTGTTGGACATGCTCCAATTAAAGAAATCCCAATGCCTCTGAGCTACATGCTCTAGGGACCTAAAGCTTGTCATCACAATAAACAGAACATGCTGGAGGGATAGATTCCTGTCCCAGAGACTTCCCATACTCTGGAACAGACTACCTATCTATGTCAAACAGAGCTCCTCATTAGCACTCTTCAAGAAAAATCTTGATGATTGGATGGGAAATAGGAAATTCACCCCAGGGATCACTTCTGTGGCTCTGCTCGACAGGGGCACAGGAAAATAATTTTCTTGGGTGGCGAAAGCCAGGGTACCTTTTTGGCTAGGCTTATATAGGCCCTAGGGCTAACATCCTAGTACCTACCTATGAACCTATATATATATATATATATATATATATATATATATATATATATATATATATGGATTCAGTACATTTGGTCGAATTACATTTAGTCGAAAATGATACCAGGCATTGCACTTCACTGAAAGCTCACTTGGTCGAAGTTCATTTGTTCGAAAATGGAATATAGCCCCTGCCCCACTGCAGTGCATCCCTGGAGTGAAAATATTAAATAAGGGTGTGTATGATGGGCACAGCCCCCCACAATGAGGGGTGTGGGGGGGTAGCCCCCCACATAATTTTAATGCATTCACTATTATAAGAAAGTAGATCCATTAGAAATGCATTGATATATATATCTTTAGTAAAAACTATTGGCACAATGTGGGGGGCTATGCCCCCACAACCCCCAATGTGGGAGGCTGTGCCCCCCACACACACCCTTATTTAATATTCTCACTCCAGGGTTGCACTGCAGTGGGGCAGGGGCTATATTCCATTTTCAACCAAATGAACTTAGACCAAGTGAGCTTTCAGTCAAGTGAGCTTTCAGTGAAGTGCAATGCCTGATATCATTTTCAACTAAGTGTAATTCGACCAAATGTATGGAATCCATATATACATATATATATATATATATATATATATATATATATATATATATATATATATATATAACTTTCTCAGTTAGTCTGGATATCTAGACTTAATCCATTCAAAGACATGGTTTGCTTGGAAAAAATGGGAGCAACGGGGGGGGGGTCTTTATTATTGGTTCATACTTCAGCAGAGGCCTTCTTCGATCACACTCTCTGGCTTTCCCAATACCTGTTTTATTTACTCCCTTTAGCCCAGGGGTCCACAAGTGGAAAAAGTCAAATCAGCTAGGGAAGTGTGCACAGAAGAGAAAAGGGCCCCCAGGTATGCTACCATCCTAACTGTAGTGGAAGGCTTTTCTGAATGCCCTTCCCACTGTTCTCCTTAGTTCCCAATGTGTAATATATATGTACATGCTTCTCTCTACCAAGGACTGTTAGTCTTTGGCTATAAGCCCCACCCTTCCCTCTCAAGACATGTGAGCCTGCAAAAATGCTGCAACATCCTATCATACCTCTCAACCTCTTCACATAAAAAAATCTGGACAAAACTAAAAAGAATGGAGGGACAAAAGCCCTAAAATAAGGACAGATTTTAAATATGAATGTTATAAACCTAGAGAATAGTTAGAATAAAAGGTTTAGTGTTAGTGTGCATTTTCTAAATGTTATGAAGTCTAAAATTCAAATATCTGTCATTATTAAGTGGCATCAGTCTTCAATAATTTGCCAGAAAAACACAAATTTTATGAGGAAACTATCAAAAATCTGAGTAAAAAATCTGGATATTCTGCAAAAATCTTGACAGCTGAGAGGTATGCACCCTATCCTCCTGTCAGTTCTTCAGGGCTTGGGTTTACTAATTTTACCCAAGCTGCCTGAGTAGTCAGAGCTTAATTCTTCTATTCCATGTAGCATGCTAGAATGATCAGGGCTATACTTTAATATCATATAACAGGAAGATTACTAACACGCAAATGATTTATTACGTAAGACAGGAACAGATTATTGTGTAGAAGGATATTATATTTATGAATAAATGAAGAAGGGGCTAACTGGACAGTGTCTGAAAACCACAATAAAACATCCAGAAATAAGGGGAAGCACCTATTAAGCTAATGTAAAAAATGTGGCCTTAACATGCTTGTATATCGCTGCTAGGAAATTGGGGGGGGGGTTGTTGAAGCTAGCAGCATCTACCTTAGGATTATCATTCAACTACTATAAATACAAAGGGCTGGTCCCCATGTATTCAGTACAATGAAACCACCTTTACATCCTTCAGGTTTTGACATAAGATTTTTTTTTGCAGCATATAGTGTACAGAACGTCCAGCCCAGCTACATTCCCTGAAAATTGTCTGTGTACCCCATTCCCACAGTACAGTGTAATGAACTGTTAAAGCAAACTCATCCTTTAAAAACTTCAAATACAACACTGCTACAATCTTGCTCTTTTTCACTAATGAAAATTAAAATTTCTTTATGTTAGAAAGATCTGTGTAGCATGGTGGGTTAATGAGGTGGGCTGTAGGTGAGAGGGGCCCAGGTTCGAAACTTGGCAGAGATGTTTATTTATATGGGAGGTTGGCATAATGGTTAAGGTGTTTACCTTACAGACACATAGTGCAAGGTTTGATTCTCACATGGGGTAGTTGGATGGGCTTAAAATGGCTCACAAGGGCAGTTAGCCTAGTACCAATCTATGAACCTAAAGAAGAAATAAATGTGCTCTGTCATATATGGAAAGACTTCAACATTACCAAACTTAACATTTTCATTTCCTCTGTGTCAGTCACATTAATATACACAGCACTTAATCAATCATGCTACATTTATCAGAAACACTCTCTCCTTTAACACCTAGCATCATATTCTAAGCATATAACAAAGGCTGACACCCAGAACAGTGGAAGAAGGGGGTGGGGAGGAGGAAGACGGCAAATAAGGGTAGCAGCTGAATCATTTGCAGTATGTCAGAACCACACTGCTGTCTGACAGATGAGTCGGATGAAGAGTTTGTTTTGGTGTGGGTGACAGAAAGGAAAGGGTGGTATTGCATTATGAATCAGTGCAATTACTACATAAATGAGACAGCCAACAATTCACCATGAAGTAAACTTTATGCCTGTAATGTCTCTACTAAGGTCTTCAATATGAAGGTAAAAGCACTTCAGAAAATATATATTGTTATCACACACAGACCTCATAATGAAAATGATGCAGTCACTAAGAAAACAAATGGAGAGTTGTGTGTGCTGTAACATGACTTCATGTAAATAAACACTATACGTAGGCTCATGGATTCTTTTCTATATTAATCTTCTTGGGTTGCTAATACATAAACACATCCTAAAATCTCCACACACTACACTGTTTGCAGTCTTAGAATGCAGTAAGAATCACAGTAAACAAATACTAAACATGATATGCAATAATTCTACTTAAGATTACTGCTGTTACATCTTTGTTTATAACAATCATGCCTGCATGGCTGTCAATGTAATGTAATGTAATTAAATAAATGAAAAAAAAAATTATGAGACACCTGGATATATGTATGAATGTATGTTATATTTGTAACATATAATAACATATAATAATGCAAGACAGTTCAGGTTATATCTAGTGGGATAAAAAAGGAATAAGATGCTGGTTAAGAAGAACATCATAATTTAGATTAGCCAGGTGGCAAATAAGTCCTTATCTGGTTTAAAATCTCTTTTTTCTAGTATTAGCTGCTCTTAATATGAAGTGTTTTTAACGATTAATTTAAGTGACTGGATTCTTTTATACACTGTAATCACCTAACTGGAAGCCGAAAAACTGGTTATTTGATGAGCTCTGGGGAAGCGTTTTCTAAATCGTAATACACACACACACACACACACACACATACATATTATATATATATATATATATATATATATATATATATGGGTCTACTTCTAAATTTCGACAACTAATTTGTTGAGACATTTCTTCCTATAAAAGCACCACTGAAATTTCACCAATACCAAGATGCATACAGGACAACTAGTTTGCAGCAACAAGCACTGCCCCCGAAGTTGCAAACCAGATATACCTGATATTACTTTATATTCTCACTCCAATTGTCTAATCAATAAAAAAGGGTCTGTTGCCATGGATATGAACTTTCCTACTATCTCTGCTACCAGCTTGGTGGATATGAGCATCCTGTGGCAATGAAGAAATTGCCTCATGTTTACTGAAAACCAGTTCATTCTCAAACAAACTAATCTGGTATGTGATAGATGTATTTTCACAATGTTACTAGAAGCAAGGCTTTCACATAAAAGCACTCCTAATGTCAATAAAGTTTCCAGTAGTACAAACGCTGCACCTTTCACACACATAATTCAAAGTAGACACACAGACCCACGTATATTGAGGCACTTAAACATAACCTTATTAAACCCTGAAGACCTCCTAGATGAAGTACACATAACAAATGCCCTCAGAAGCCCTGAATGTACTCGTTCAAAACAGCACTCACATGAACACATACAGTCACATCTCATGCAGCCTGTACTTCTAAGTCAATAAGGCAAGGCAAGCCAACACACACAATCCCACATTCTGGTGATTGGAGACTCCATTGTGAGACACACTGATATCCTGCTCACCAGGCTGAGTAACATGAACGTCATGATCAGCTGCTTACCAGGGGTCAGGGTCTACCACATCACTACACTTCTACACAGATAAATATTAAAGGCGGAGCCATCTCGATTTACATAAAAAATAAATATACCTCAAGGCTGGTCAAACAGGACAATGCAGTTGAGCTTCTCCATGTTCAAATCACCACAGGCAAAATTCAATACAATTTCCTTGCAAGCTACAGAGTCCCCTCCTCTATGACCCAGGAAACCCATACCATGTATTTAAACGTATTGGAAACACTCACCATCCAACCCAATACCATATTTATGGACAGCTTTAATTACCTCCGTATTAACAGTGAATCATATATAACACCAAATGTACAGGCACAGATATTCCTGGATTTTGTAAATACAAACTTCCTGGACCTGACTGTCAATACACCAACCAGGGGTACAACCATACTGGATATGGTCCTCACTACTATGGAAGAGTACTGTACACCCCCTAGTGTAATGTCTTCTCTGGTAATGTCAGACTACAAAAAGGTTTTCTCTGAGGTAAAAATAAAACCTGGAACCCCAGCTAAGAATGGAATATTCAGGAACTACTCTAAGGCTAATTTCTTACTATTAAGTGATAACCTGGCAAAATGTCTAGCCCCCATAAATCCTGAGAGCACTGCTGTCTACACGGAACTGTTCACAGAAACCCTATACAAGTATGTTCATAGTTTCATAGAGGCAGCTGTACCCACTAGGAAGAAGTCCAGAACTAACTCAAAAAACAAGCCACCCTGGTGGAATCATAACATCAATAAGCCTTATTACAGAAGGAAGAAAATCACGTCAAAAATTAAGAGGTGCAGCGCCCATCATGAGAAAAGCACAATCATCAAACTAAACAAATAACTCAGAGGACAAATAAAGTCTACCAAAGGCAAATTTGAGATACATTTGGCCTCCCAGGTCAAGGACAACCACAAGGCATTATTTAGTTATGCCCACAACCTCAAAGGCAATACACAATTGTGTTCAGAGCTCATTGTTAATGCAGCCACCTATACTGAGCTAGAAGATATAGCAAATATCTCAGGATGTCTTCTAAATAGCATGAAATATGACCTATCAGGTCCTCTAGAATGGCTGTTTAACTGTAGCCTCCAAATAGGCTTCATGTCTCATGAATAAAGAACAGCAACAATCATCCCTCTGCACAAAAGTGGGCCAACTACAGACCCATAAGTCTCACTAGTCTCATATGCAAAGCCATGGAAATAATTATCATGGTAATGATCAACATTGACATAGGAAACCTCCAGACACTGGACCCAACTCAGTTTGGTTTTGTCAAGAGCAGGTCATGCCTACTCAACCTGTTGGACTTCTTTGAGAAGGTCACCAAAGCATGGATGGGCAAAATGTCTCACACTGCCTATCCTGACTTGACCAAGGCATTTGACACAATATCCCAGAAGGCTCATAGACAGGACCCAGGAAGTTAGAATTGGGCGAGTACACCACTACAAAGAGGCCAGTCACAAGCAGAGTTCCTTAGGGATCAGTATTGGGACCACTCCTTTTTGGCATTTACTTCTCTGAAGTCATGGCCAATGTCAATAGCTTCTAGCTGTCTAAATTTGCTGATGCTTGCTAATTAGGAGCTGTCACTGAATCCCACAATAACACAAATGAGATATATGCCTGGCATACAAGGCATTCTCAGACCCCACTCTGATGGACCTCCTGTATATCCACAAAACAAACAGCATTAGAACTGCCCATTCTAAAGACTTAAACAAACCTTGCCTTTGATATAAATAGGACCTGCTGGAGAGACAGGTATGTATCCCAGAGACTACCCCTTCTCTGGAACAGGCTCCCTATCCATGTGAAGCAGAGTTCCTCCTTAACCCAATTCGAGTGTAACTTGGACAACTGGATGAGGAACAGGAAATTGATCCTTGGTTTGCCACATATATTTCTAATGGACACAGCACACCCATGTTGTAAATGTTTCATCTCCCAATCCCCTGCTTACACTTATTAAGGGTATCACAACTTGTCAGAGATTTGGGATGTATGGCCAGGCTTAAAAAGGCCTTTGTGGTCATTAGTCTAGTAAACACCTATGAACCTATGTGCAGAAACACCTTTTGTTGTGGTCAAGTCCCTTAGACTATATGCCCTTTAAACAATGTTACTCCATATGCCAGGGCAGAAGTGCCCGTGGTGATGATCACAATGGGTAGGGGGTTCAAATATACTGTCCTGAGAAAAACTGCCTACAGGAAGCCGCAATGGCAGATGTCAATGCCAAACCTATGAAATTTGCATAGGAGACTAGGTCTGCATGCTGAAACCTGACTGTGTACTAAATGGAAAAGGGGACCAAGAATACTGAAACTACCATGAGGCCAAATTATGAGGCTGAAGGGGGTATCACTGTAGGAGCAGTTACAAGATGGTGAAGACTTGACTGACTCTTCAAAATTCCATCTGGTGGAAAGTTGTCAGTGCACATCATTGTGATCAAATGGTAGCAACTAAACTTCTGTACTTACATTGGTTTTATTTGTGACTCTGCAGTGTTCACCAACATTCCCCAAAACCAGAACAATTAGGGTAGATTGTCCCATCTTGCTTCTATCAGCAAGTCCACTGTCCAAGCTGCTAGGAACCATTCACCCACATAACAGGAAAACTCTTTCCCTTTCGGCAAAAGATGTCTTTTAAATGTATACTATCTTCTAATGGTAGGAAAAAGAAATCTGAAAAACTGACTACAATGTATAATTTGGGAAGAAATACTAAAAACTAGTAAACATATACATACCTCTCAGCTGTCTCAGATTTCACAGAATGTCCCTGATTTTGCATCATATTTTTGTCACGTCCCTTATAAACTTTTTGATGATCTGGTAAAATCACTGAGGATTATAGTCAGTCAGTCTGCCATTATTGCCAGTTATTACAGTTTCATGCTTCTTACTGCCCAAAAACTGCAAGACCTGTTATTCTATTAACTTTTTACGTGAATTAGAGTAATATTTAAAAAACAACCCTGATTTTGGGCTACACATTATGTTTGGTTTTATCCAGAATTCTTGAGCAAAGTAGTTGACAAGGTTGAAGAAATAACATGAGAAATATAGATACAGACACGCAGACACACACACACACACACACACACACACACACACACACACACACACACACACACACATACACACAAAATGCATGCAGAATAATGTGTCTGCATCTATTTTATATTACACACATGCACACATAAATCACATATATGCATATTTCATATTCAAATACATGCCCACACTCGTGTGTGCGTGTCTCTATTTTTTGTGTTACTTAATAAGGTTCACAAATTTCAACCCTACACTTGCTAACAACATTTCTGAGTTGTCTAACTTTGCAATCAAAAATTTGTAATTCAAAGTGATAAATATTAATCACTTCTTCATACTTTCTTCACAGCCAGACAGTGAGACCATAAGCAAAGAGGGTCTGATTTTAGGAATCAAAAATCTCTGCTTCAAGTTCACATCTTGCAGTGTGTTATACACAATGTATGGAAATTCCTGGCCATAAAGCAGAAATGCCACTGATGCGAAACAATAAAGTGAAAATATATTCCACTTGTGCACATATTTAAAAATGGAGTATATTCACAGCACTGTACACTCATGGGGATGGCACATGGAAATAGCCACTGGCATACCGAAGACACTAATGGAGAAACATTTCCCTGATGTAAATATGCTTTATCGTGTTTTTATTTTTTTGTTAAAGAAAGACAACCGGTCTGACTCCAGTTAACAGATAACTAAGAACCTTATTACTTCTATGGAAGCAGTTATCTTATTCACAGCTTTGTATGCACCTTACATTTTGAAAGCTGTGGTGATACAACTCTGGCTATGGCCACAGCTTTCATCACTGCATTGTGAGCTGCTACATCTTACTATAATTGCAAGGCAGGGAAAGTAAGAAGTGCAAGGTCACACAACATGCACACAAGTGTAAGGGAGTTGTCAGGACAACATCTTTCATTTCTGCCTCACAGCAGAGAAACAATTATATTCTCTATCTCAGAACACAGATATTTACCTACAGCATCGCTCAATATGCACCAAACAGAACCCCTCCCCAAATCCACACATACAGTATCTACGGTTTACAACTTATAAAATGACAGAAGAATAAGCAGGCAAAATATTGACATAGCCCAGAATCCATAATAAGTTGAGGGGGATACGTGATATGTATTTCCCTGCAACAAGCAAGAAAGTTAGAAATGAAAACCCACCAATGGAGTACTTATCTGAACATGGTTCAACACTAATCTGGTGAGCAAATGTCTGGAGCAGGTGATTGGACAGGTGGCAGAAAAGTTCTGGGGTTGGTGCATGCTGACGTCCCACGTCCCTTTATGACCAACGTACATGAGAGGATGTATGCCATTGCACGTACCTGGCAGTAGCAGAAAGACTTTTGTATTCTGGCCAGACGTACGAGTTAGCCGGAGGCGAACTCCCATATGTGATGAATATGTCAGCATATGAATAGAAGGACATTATTTGTTAACTATATGCAAAGAAGTAATGGACACTACAAAAATATATGATGAAAGAGGACTATGGACTGGGCGATGGGAATGTGGTGTAATACTGAAAATGGAAAATGATAATGTCATGCAGGTACCTAGTATTATTAATGTTCATGGTAATAGGGGGCTTTGTGAAATACAGGGGTCAAGCAAAGACCTTTATTTTTGTGGAAAAAATGATCATTTAATCAATGAATGTGATAAAAAGATATTATTTATGTGGTAAAACAGGGCATAATGCAAAAAATGTGATTTAAAGTGCAAAAAAATGTTGCAATACTGGTCATTCATGGCCAGAATGTGAAATGAATGTGCAAGAAAATGAAAATGAAGTTATACAGGATAAGTGACAGAAGAATGTGCTATACAAGAAAATGTACGAATGTGACTGAAAGAGGTACTTGAAGTTAAAGAAGGTAACAAGGAAAAAGAAAGAGAGGAGACAAGTGAGGAAGAAGCTGACTGACACACTGTAAGAAATAAAAGAAATTTAATAGGGAAAAAAGTTAAAGAAAGGAAAATAAAATTCTAAAATATAATGCTGACAGAAAATAAGAAAGGAAAGGGATAGCATTTTATTATACTAAACTATTAGCTTTAAATGTGAACAGTATGAAAAATCTTAAGAAGAGAATAGATATATTACAATGGTGTGCTGCAGTAGCTCCACATATTATTGTTTTAGAATATACCAGATTATTAACAGAGGAAGAAAGAACACAAACTAAAAACTTGGGAATGGTATGGTAGGTTTGAGCATGGGGAAAGAAAAGTGCTTCGGCATATGCATATTATGTCAAGAAAGCATTAAAATATTACATGTAACCATAGTGGAACAAGGACTAATTACAGTAACAGACTTGACATAGAAAAAATCGTTGTATAGAATTATAGCTTTATATGCATGTGTGATAAAAAAGAGAGAGAAATTATGTTTAAAAATATTCTTGAATACATTTGTGTAAATATGGACATAATAGTGGTGGGTGGTTTTAATTGTAATTTAAGAAAAAATAACAGCAATTGCAATGTTAAAATGGTTAAAATATATGAGAAGTGGAAAATTAAGTGTATAGGAGAATAACCACTGGGCCTACAAAATGAATGAAATTAGACCAGAAATTGATTATTTTTTTATATCTGGTAGTTTAAAAGTAAAAAAAAAGAATTAAGTATTCTGGATTTTCATATCATGTGGCTATACTGGTTAAAGTACAGGAAAATGAAGGCTATATAAGAATAGGAAAAGGAATAATGAGAATTAATGAAAAGGAATTAGATTTAGAAGAGAAAAAAGAACTTATGGAATTATGGGAAAATCACATGAAAATGAGACAGTTTTATGAGAATTGGAGTGTTTGGAGGCTTAATTTTAAAGAGAAATATAAAAAGGTGTTTTTAGAATATATGAGGAACAAAGAAGAAAAGAAAAAGAGAGAGATATAAGATATTACGTCTAGAAACATTCAGAGACTTATTAGAAAATAAAAATTCCTTTTATGAAAAAGAAATATATAAAATGAATCAAATTAAAATTCACAACTTGTTACATTGTTTACAAGGAAAGAAAGAAGATGTAGCCCCATATCTGAGTAAAATAATAAAAAAAGGAAAAATAATAACATAATTAAAGAATAAGGAAGGTAAGCAAATATGACAGCAAGAAGGAATGTACGAATAATTAAAGAATATGTATTGGAATTATCAGTTAGCAGACAAAAGCGCTTAACCTGTGTGTAAAATAGTTTTAATCCTGAGGAGTTCATTTTTATTTGTTTTCTATTAAAAGTGATTTTTTGAAAGTAAGCATTTGCAGTGAGCGAGTTTCTATCAGAAGACCGAAGACACATTTTGTCGAATGCGTCTTGGTCGAACTTCAAATGTCGAAAACACAAAATGACAAAGCAGCATATAAGAAAATTTTCCTGGGAAAGAAGTTGCATGGTCGCTTTTGTCACTCTGCCGTTTTTGGCACTGTAGTGCGATCTCAGAGTTGGTATATTTAAGTAGGGGGGTGTGGGGGACACTTTAATGTTTGAAAGTGTTTTTTTTTTTTTTTTTTTGTGGGAACAGTGATTTTTTTTTTCCCTGGGAAAAAAAAAATGCTGTTCTGGTAGTCTGATGTGCTGTGAATTCAAACTTTTGAGTTGGATATAACAATGTTCGATCATTTGATCATTCATTGTTATAATATAGACTCCAGTGAGCTACGGTCCTTTTTAGCATATATTTGGTATATATTTTTGGTTATTTGGTCGTATATATGCTTACAACTTGGTATTTATTGGAATTATTTGTTAAAAGAAAAGAACAAATAGAACATATTTTAAAGGTGAAAAATTAAATAACGAAGATACTAAGCATTTAGAACAAAAAATAACTATGAAAGAATTGAATGAAATTCTAAAAGATATTGACATGAATTCTGCAAAAGGACTGAACAGAATTGAATATGGTATGTATAAAGAAATGGAGTGGCAAAGAATATTTTTTTATAGAAGTTATGAATGAATGGTTAGAAACTGGATTTAGAGAAAGAGATATGTACAGGAGTTATAAAATTTATAATTAAAAAAGGAAATAAAGAGGAGATAAAAAATTGGAGGCCTATAACATTCAATAATATGGATTATACATTTTTTTATTAGAATAATAAAAAAGGGTTACAAAAAATGGATAGAATATATGACCAAAATGTATTCAAAAGAAAAAGAAAAGGAAGTCAAGAGTTGTTATGGATAATAAGAGAAATAACTGATGATATCATAAACAAAAATGTAGAAATGAAGGTTATGATAGGGGACACAAGTAAAGCCTATGATAATATTCAATATAAATCATTGAGGGAATTATGCAGGCATACAATGTAAGCAAAAAAATATCGCAAGTAATAAAATCCGTTTATGAAAGGAACTATGTGAAACTAAATGCAAATCTCTAGATAGGAAAAGAAATATTACTCCTAATATAAGATCTTCTCAATAAATTTTGGTTATATATTCTATCCATTTTTTGTAACCTTTTTGTTATTATTCTCATAAAAAATGTATAATCTGTATTATTCAGTGTTGTAGGAATAAAGCAGGCCAGCACAGCTAGTAGAGTAATTTTCTCATTAGTTATGAATGTAATAGTAAAGGAAATTAATAAAATGTCAAGCAGCGGTGGATACAAAATGCTGAAGTACATTTGCCAATAATGTATATTATGCAGATGGTATTGTACTAATTGTTAAAAAATAAAGTACAGATGGAAGAAGTAAATGAAAAATTAAGTATAAATTAAAAAAAAATTGGTTTAAGTATAAATAAAGAGAAAAGTAAAGGATTTGGTTTTGAAGGTATGATAGGAGGTATTGAATTCAATGAAAAATAATATTTGGAAGGAATGGATACAGACAACATCAATGGGATAATGTACTCAAAGTAGTAAAGGATATGACTATTTTTTGGAAATCATATAAATGTTCATATAGAAAAAAGCACACTTGTTGAACACTGTGGTAATAGGAAAAATTACTTATGTTGCTAACATCGGGTCTATATTAGAACATCGAAGTTTCAAAACTTCGAATGTTCTAATATCGAACCCTATTCAGCGAAAGCTGAAAACATTGAACGTACAGAACAGCAAATTTTTTCCTGGGGAAAAATCTGCTGTTCCAAAACACATACACACAACACAAGCACACCAAATAAACAGCAATCCACACACATACATCTAAAATCTTACACCTAACCCTACACTAAACTATACACACACCACTAACTAAACACTTACCTTAACCCGAACCCTAACCCTAAGGTCTGTCACTATCACACACTCACCTCACCCGCGCCCTAACCCTAACTCACCTACCCCGCCCTAACCCTCACGTCCACACAATCGCACACTTACCTGACCTGTGCTCTAACCCTAACTCAACTAACCCTCACGTCCACCCAATCGCACACATACCTAACCTGCGCCCTAACCCTAACTCACCTAACCCGCCCTAAATCTCACGTCCACACAATCGCACATATACCTAACCCACATCCTAACCCTAACTAACCTAACCCGCACTCAATCGCACACTTACCTGAACCTGACCCGTAACTTTCCACCACAGCACTAGAAATACCAAAGCAACAGAAACGGACAACTAATTTCTTTCCCTAGGAAAAAAAATTGGTTTTCTTTTGCTTCGATATTTTCAGCTTTCACTGAATAGGGTTCGATATTATAACATCGAAGTTTTGAAACTTCGATGTTCTAATACAGACCCACTAACATCTATATGATTCCTATTATGTATGAAAAGCAACTAATGATGATTATATTTTCTTGTATATGGTGCTCTAGACTGAATCCAGTCAAGAGAAGGATTCCATATATGAAAGAAGAGTAAGGAGACTTGGGTTTAATAAACCCAATAGCACATGCATCATTTTTAATTTTATATAAGGTATTAAAAGAAATTATGAAGGAAAATAAAAACTTGATAGAAATTATAATATATTATAAATACAAAGATTTGTGGGAAGGAATAGATGTTAAAAAAAGTAAAAGCACTGTGAATAAAGAAATGAAATAGTACCAAAACAAAATTGTGTTATGGAAAATAAAAATATATGTGAGAAAAATATAAAGGAATGGTACTTAAATATTATTCAAGAATTTTATTTCATTGATTCATGGAAAATTTAGAAACAGGTAAGAAAAAAGACATAATTACTGCATGATAATAATGAAACAATGTAATTAAAGTTCACTCTTAGTTAATAACTAGAAAGTAAAACAATAAACTATTTATGACTTAAATTGTGTTTATAACTTAGAGTGGGTGAGGAATAAGATGGATAAGTTAGACATAATACTTGTTAAAGCATGCAAATTAGACATAATACTTGTTAAAGCATGCATTATCACGCAGGGAAAATATAACAATTCAGTACTACTTGCCAGTTTCCAGAAAGCTAATAAAACTGTAAAGTAATAGGACCAGTCATTCAGATCAGTATCCATCAAAAACATACTACTGTAAATCATCTACGAACTTCGACTGTAGAAATGTGGTAAACCTAATGGTTCTTGTAGTTACCTGTGTGGTTTTAAGTTACTCAGATATTTTGGTTTCATTTTCCCCTGCAGCATAATATGCTATCTACACACTCTTGGTTTCTTGCTAATGTTTGAAGTAGATGTGAATGTCCATTGTTAGACTTTTGTTATTTATCAACTCTTGTACATAGTACACAATCATCTTCCTTTTTTGTTCCCTTGTGATAGATGATCATCTCTTTTAATTGCTGTATCCATAATTTCCAGATCCCCCCACACTGACAAGCCAGCTTGTCTCCTTGACTTCCCCGTATCCAGCTGACAACAATTATCATTCAGAAGGGTGAGCAATATGGAGATCAGGGCTTCCCACTGCAGCATCATCTTGCTTGCCCACAGAGATTTTGTGCAAGCCTTAGCCAGCTGACATCTAAGGTAAGCAATGCTCTCACCACCCAGGCATCATGCATGTGTCTGCAGTGCCAAGACAGTTGGCCTGTAACTTGTAGGTATGTCTGAGACCTGCTGTCATTATCCATTCTTTCCATCAAGGACCATTAAAACGACAGTGATCCCCTTCCCACTTTGTGGGGTAGATGAGCTTGACATTGGCTACTCAATTCCATCCCTAGAAGACTCTCTGGATTCTCAAATTGGTAACAGATCCCATCTGTTTTAACTGCTGTATCTGTAATTTCCATACACTGACAAGTCAGTGTGCCTTCTTGACTGGCCCTTTGTCAGTGGGCCAGCCAGCTCAGTTAACTTTCTTTGTCAGATACTCAATAATCCATCTTAAGAGGATAAATAAATACAGGAAGACTGAACACAGATCAGCTATGCCTTTTAAACCAGACTCATAATTCAGATTAGGCAAAAATGACATAATTAGAAGGGTGTGTATGCTGCTATGGTTACTAAATGCATCTAAGTGAGTGAACACTAGGAAATGAAGGTATTTAAGAAGAAGTTTCACTGGCAAACATTTAGGATTTGAAAAAGGTATTATACCAAAAGCACTTATCCGGTTTATGAGCCAGTGTGTTTATTGTATTTTATCTTATCATCGTATATTTTATTAAAGTTTAAGTTTTAAGTGTTTTTAAGTGGAATTGGTGGCAGAACCATTTGTTTTTGGAGTCATAATTCAGATTAAGCATTTTAATGTGCTCCAGGAGGCAGCTACTATGTGGAAAAACAGAAGAATAACTGAAGTTCCCATAGCAGTAAAAAGAACTAAGTCAAAGACATAAACATCAGACAGTCTGTGTACTATATGTGTTTAAAAAGAAATTTCAACACAAGCAGCATTCACCAAGTTGATGCTAAAGCTATGAACCATCCTCAACATCAAAGGGAGGATACAAATTTCCCTGGATGACACTAGACCACTGGAAATCCTGAAATACTTTCTAAATTTGTTAACTGGGTAAATGAGTCCTCTTGGACTCTCTTCCATCACAAGCAGAGCCAAACACACATTAAACAACTATAGAATTCTGTCAGAAAACTGCTAATTACAATGCTAAGGTTCTAGATTGACATGACATCCAGCACAATATAATTACTTTTAAATAATGAGCAGTGTTTGGGGACTTTAGCAAGGTATATGACTCAGTAGTCTACAGCTGACTTTTGAAAATAGTCGTAGCTGGCTAATCCAGAGCCTGGTGCCATTCCCCAATCTGATGACCCATAACTATAAGCTGAGGAGCAAAAACAGTCTGTTGTCATAATATTGTGCTCTAAGCCACCAAATTAGTTCTTTCTCCACCTGCTCTAACTTGTAGAGCAAAAAAACAACAGACTGCAATACGTTATTATGTTGCCACATATACAGTGCTGTAAGTGTTTTCTGTACTAGCATTCAGAAATGCCTACATGTACTGCACTACTGTTTGGCAATTCCTGATTGCACCTACTAACACCTTGCACCTGTGGTGGCTGTCCCCTTTACCCCACCCAAGCAACACTTTTGAAAGAAAATGGTGAACAGCGTGAGGACAGAAGTTAGTATGGCAAAAGAGAATGAAAACTGGTTAACACAGAGAACAGAGGCTGTTCTCAGCAGAAAAGGCAGTGATTAGTAGAGTGCTGAAATGCTTAATAGCAGTGTCTCCATTGTTTCAGACAGTGGTAAACATTTTATTAGAAGCTGAGAACAAATAAATCTCTTCTCAAATTTCATAACAGCTGGAACAAAGATGGAAGATGGGGGCTAATCTAAGACAGGATTAACAAATTAAGACATGCAGAAAAATGCCAGTTAATATTTAATGCGAATAAGTGGATTTTTATTCAGACTAGTGCATCTGTGTATTATAATCCTGGTGAAGAACATAATTTAGCACACAGGTTCTCAGTCTGTGAAGCAGCGAGTCCATCTCATACCACAGAAACGTCCAAGAGCTTTCACTATTGATCAAAAATGTAATTTGACTCCCATATATAAATAATTCATATGTTGCACTACACAGAAGCAGATCTCCCAACACAGAGAAAAAAACACATGCATTGTCTTTTGGCATCTTAACTGTTTTACACATATATTTTAAAGTGCATACATTTTCTTAAGACAGAGAAGCATAAGCTTAACATGGCTGGATAATGCAAAAAGCAGTAGCAACTCTCCCAGCAGCAAGGTATATAAGTCCAAAGTACAACTGTGATTGTATAAGTCCAAAGTACAACTGTGATTGTACAAGTCCAACGCACAACTGTGATTGTATAAGTCCAAAGTACAACTGTGATTGTATAAGTCCAAAGCACAACTGTGATTGTATAAGTCCAAAGCACAACTGTGACTGTATAAGTCCAAAGCACTACTGTGACTGTATAAGTCGAAAGCACAACTGTGATTGTATAAGTCCAAAGCACAACTGTGATTGTGTTCCTAACATATGGGTGCAATAATTTTTCCCACTGTGTTATACTTCTAGAGATCCAGTTGTGAAGAGGAGGAGATGAGCCCACATTCATCTTGATCTGTGAAACCCAAGACTTCTGCTGTTGGGCCACCACTGGCTTCCAGGGTTGCCTCTCAGCGGGGTCACTGATACTGTGTTGGTCTACGAATCCTAGTCAGTTTGTTTAAAGACAGGCTGTAATAATTTTTATAATTTAGATAGTACTGTAGACATAATATACTATGATCGGGTTTCCAATTATAACCCTCTTACATGTTTGTGACATGCCAAGAAGTGAAGTTAATCTTGACATCCATGTCAAGAACACATAGTACAGGGTTATGATTGATGAAACAAACATAATTATTTGTACTGCATGGTGATTTGTCTGCTCTAAGTACTATTAGTTACGGGGTAAAAAAAATCACAAGTGTTTGGCCAGCTTTCAAAGTCGTAAAACGCTTAATGGATCCCGTCGGAAAGGCAGTGTAACAACGTACATCACATTTACACTCACCTCTCATTCCTCTCAACTGTCCATATTTTCAAAGAAAATCAAATTTTTGCTTCATATTTTTGGTTTCTTCCTCATAAAATCTGTCATTTTCAAACAAACCACAGACCGAAGTCACTAAAGAATGACATGCATCAGAGTTTCAGATTGCAGCCTTCAGAAAATACATGCAAACACAAGTCCTGTTATTCTAGCAGCTTTCTAAATTCATTAGAGGAACTTGGGGACACATTACCAGAATGGACACCAAGCAGAAACAATTTTTCATTCTGCTGCTGTCATCTGCTGGTCAGTACAGGCAAATTTTACTGCCTAGCATGGGACTTTAGCAGGGTGGTGCTTAACATTTTTTAAGGTTAGGTCGTGAGACACTCTGACACTTAACTGGTTTGTTTTTCCCCCGAATAGCAAAGCATAATCAGCGAGCTCCATGTACTATATAATTATTATTGTATAAGTGCTGAATTCCTATATCTACATCTCTCAAAAGAGTTTTAACAGTCAACAAACGGTACCCAGAATCAACCTACTGTTATTTTTATGTGCTCTTTTCCCCCACTGTCTGTTGATCATCAGCTACATCCACATCCATTCAAGCCATTTGTTCCTCATCTCTGAGGTATGGGTCGGCTAGGAGGGACCATCATTTAAAAAGCCATCAGGGATGGTTTGAGGTTTTTCTCTTTATTTCCCACATTCCCAGTGCCTGCAACTAGTAAAGTGTTTAGTTTATACACCAGCAAGGTGTAGGGCAAAGGCATGCAATGGGATGACAGCACATGATGTCTTCTCACTTACACAATGGGAGTTCCCTCCTGACATCCCTGCCTCACACCCAAGCTTCAAGTTGCTGAGTGCTGACAGATTGAAAAAAAAAAAAAAAGACCAAAACTATAGAAGAGTGAATGTCAAATATTGTTATGCTCTTTTAAACTTCTTTTTTTGCAGGGGGGAGCCCCTGCGAACCTCTGATGGGGGGACCAAGCCCCCACATCCCCTAAAATTTCACATACAACTCCAAGATTGCCATACCTTCAACAGAAATGAAAATTCTGAGAAATCGCCAGCTCGGACCTCATATATATGCAAGTCCATTTTTTCGGCCATGCAGTCTCTGTGTTTAAAGACTCACTTTAGCAGGTCCTGACATTTCAAATGGTTACCATTAAAATTGTTTACAATGAAACAGGCTTCATTCTTGAAAAACTTTTTTGAGGAATTTGAAGAATGTTTACACTTCCTTCACAGCAAGTGACACTGTCCAGTAATGTTCATACTGCAGGGACCATTCTTATTACAACAGAATGCCATACAGGCTATCAGACAGAACAGTTTAAAAAATCTGTCTTTTTTAAAAACTATGTATGTGCAAAAATAACTTATGTTAGTTTATGAGCTGCTTAAAAAAATGATTACTCGTAATAGAAAGGTGCAGATATGTGAATTTGTAAACAGCTGTAAGTAAATTTTTTGCTTTGAAAGTGCAGATTCACTAATCCAATAAAAGCATTACTCAAATGTTTATAGCATTCTAAGCCAGTTCCATGGCACAAAAGGATAAAACCCTAACTACAGCCCAACTGACCCAGGTTCGAATAGTGGCTTGGGTATCTGAGGCGTTGACAGGAAGGGAACGGAATGCCTAACCCATTGGTGGAAGGGTGTTCCTCCAGATGCACCTCAAAGGTAGCTGTGGTTTGGATAGGAGTAATCTTTGAATGGAAGGGATGAACCTGGGGAGGGGATGAAGGCAAGTCATTAAATAAAACTCTGCCTCCCCCGAAGAAGCAGTCAGTGTCATGACCTTGCAGGATGCCTTTAAGATCCATGCTGACCCCAGCCCTGAGTCAGAGAAAGTCTAGGGGTGGAAGGAGGAGCTGGTAGGCCTGGCACATCTGAAAAGTATGAACCAAAAAGGGAGAACATTTTGTTTAAAAGATTCTGCTTTAAAGTGTACATGCACTGCATACTATAAAACTAAAGTTGTACACTGCCAGAAAAATGTGGATTTTAATTATTTAAAAAATTACTAAAATTAGTCGCCTCACAGTTAGACGTTGCCCGTTCGATTCTCAGTTAGAACGTCTTCTGTGTGGCGACATGCGTTAACGGGCGTTCCTTCGTTGAAGGTTGTGTGTTGGGCCCGGCAAGCCAGCACGTAAAACTCTACTGCCAATCATTAGCGGACCGGAGCTCCGCTGTGGCGACCCCTAACCAGGAAAAGCCGAAAGACACAAACAAACAATCAGGAAAAACAGAATGGTAGAAAAACGTTGATTTTCCGAAGTTCCATAAGCAAGGTTTACTACAAAGATAACTGTAAGTTAAATGTTTTATAGAGTAACAGCTCTGTATGTTAAACTGGTACCTTAATCTAAACAAGTCATTCTGTACAAAAACGGCTATGTGAAGTGATGAGGCCAACCAACAATTCAGAATGCAGTGAAAGACAACTATCAAACCTTTCTTTATAGGTTTTCTATTAACCAAATGATTGCCTCTACTAAATTTTTGAGTTATTTCCTATCTGCATTTCAAACTAGCAGCGACATAATAAACTTCTCAGTGTACATCCTTTCTGCGATGTCTTTAAAATACAATACAAAGTAATCCTACAGCATCCTTTCTCTAAAATCCACCCCACATTCTCAATATCCCTTTTACTTTTTATATTTGTTGCTTTGTGAATGCTACAGTATTTTCATCTACTTTAAAAATGTCTTTACTGTTCTACGTTTCCTTCTTTCATGTGCAGAAACACATCCCCAAGCTATTTAAATACCATCAACTTTAATTCTTCAATACTATGACTATACCAAGTGATGTGAAACATGATAAACTTTATTCACTCTTTGTTCAGATTGTATAATCTCTACTGCAAAGATTGTATAATCTCTACTGCAAAAAGTTAAAATATTAAATAATTCTCTTCATCCTATGCACTACTACCTCTATGCATGTCAAGTATTCATATGTAATGTAACCACTGGGATGGCTTGAAAATTGTCCAATTGAATCAATGCGCTACCTTGGAAAACACATTTAAATAAATGAAAATAAAGAAATGTTGTTGCTTATATTTTCAGTAATCATTCTCCTGTTACATTCAGCTGCAAAGGCTGCATGCCAAGGACCCACCGACTCAAGCTATTTGAAGAGTACTTCCTGAGCACGGCAAAGCACTCCTTGAAGTGCAGTTAGAAACAATTGGCTGGTCTCATCTGTATTTTATGGACACTGATGACATGGCTATCCCATTCAGCATTCACATTCCTCTCTCATCACCATTCATACTGCATTACCTGTTTGAGATAAGCACTGACACCTTTAACAAAAGGGTATATGGCACAGAGTGTGAAAACATAGCCATGAAGCCTTATCTCTGTTTAGGGGGGAAAATAGAGAGAGAGGGAGAGACAGAGAGAGGGAACTGCTTTGGGAGAGAAAGACAGAGTGAGAGAGGGGGGAGAGAGAGACAAAGGGGCCTGGAAAGAAATTAAAACTAAGCATATGTTATATATCTCTGTTCATATAACTTGACCTCTTCATTCCCCTCTTCCCTCTATGCACCCTGCCCTGACTATTTTTCATTGTGATTCTTTCAGCAGGCCAGCTCTGCATCTCTGATTTCCACTCTGTACATAATGCATGTAGACATCATGTTTTGTCAGTCACTATGGTCATGTCAATTATCTATTACCTTTATACCCTAAAACCAGCTATGATATTCACTTTGTACATAACATTTGTTCACTCTGTTTATAAATATATGTATATATTGCATTTTGTCATTCACTCTGTATATAATGTCATGTATCTACTGGGTTTAACCCAGGCTGAAGTTGAGATAGGTATACTGGGATCAGTGCTCTAACTCAGTTAACAAATTCAAAATAAAATAAATAAATAATACAATGGCACATCAGTAGGGAAGGTATTCATGCAGTCCCAAGACTATTTTATCAAAACCTGCTTGGTCAAGACCAACAAACAAACAAAATGGGTACCTCTTAAAAGAAATGTATCTATTCACAAGCTTTGATGAATTCTGAGGTAGTTAATATTGTTACAGGGATGCAGGAGGTAGAACACTGTATAGAGTCTGCAGGGCTTGCTCCTGCATAAAAAAAAATTCTTCCAGTGGATACCCATTTGGTCAGTCACAAACTGGCTGAGTTGAGTCAGTCTATGTAGGGCTGTATAATATCTAGCATGAAGAGCTGAAGAGCTCTCTGCAATCTGAGTGGCACACAGCTACAGTTATCTCACTCTACAAGGGAGGATCCACCTTGGATCCCGGGAACTAACAACAGGGAGCCAACACCTTTAACTCTTTTTTTACTGAGACCATCCAGTCCCTAGCTAGTCAGCTAACGACTTCCTCCACTCCCTCCACTCATACGAATAACTCTGCTCCCCCCTCCTTTAACCTAGAACCAGTTTGTACTGCCTATATTTGTACCCTCCTAAAAAAACTTAAACCAACCACCATAGCAGCGGATCACCTCCCAGCGGAATACTTACAAATCGCTTCCGATGCAATCGCCTATCCCATATCAATCCTGATCAACAGGACTATAACTGAAGCCACCATTCCCTCTATTTGGAAGGTTTCATACATTATCCCTTTTCATAAAGGAGGTACCTCCACTGAAACTTCCAACTACAGACCAATAGCAATATTGTCTCCTCTAGCTAAAATTATGGAAAGATGTGTTCACAAACAACTCCTACACTACCTAACCCTTAATAATCTCTTGTCTAACTCCCAGTACGGCTTTCGCCCTCACCACAGTACAACCACTGCCCTACTCTCCTTCATTGACTCCATCAATAATAACCGTAATAACAAACTAATATCCTCCGCCCTCTTTCTTGATCTATCGAAAGCCTTCGGTATGGTTAATCACCAGCTTCTACTCTCCACCCTGGAAAGACTACATCTTGACAACCTAGCCCTAAGCTGGTTCAAGGCTTATCTCTCTGGTAGGCTACAAGCTGTCCAGTGGCAAAACAGGCTATCTGACCTGCTCCCAAACACCATTGGTGTTCCTCAGGGCTCGATACTTGGTCCCCTTCTTTTTTCCATCTTCATAAATGATCTCCACTCTGTCATCCCTAAAGCCACCTGCATTCAATATGCAGATGACTCCACTCTGATCTGTTCGGACGTCTCTCTCTCGAAACTACAAACTACTACTCAGCACTGTTTTACTATAGTTGAAAAATGGTTCTCCGAGTTGAAAAGTACAGTTTTGTACCTACCATAAATGTAGATGTTCGAGGATCCACATTGCTGCAGTCCTAACTATTGGGGGTAGTCCGCTGTCCAGTCGGCCCGAATACCAAAGTATATGGCTGACGTCGGTCAGGGCGCATTAGACTGACGTCAGTACGTCAGGGTACTAATGCGCATGACCGACGTCATATCCTCAGTCTTTTCTTGCCCCAGATGTCAGAAGACCCTAAAAAGACAAGGCCAAATATACCTGCACCAAAAATATGTACAATATATACAAAATTACCAGCATATAACCTCACCTACACAACCACCCCTAAACACAGAGGGAAGGAGGGAGGGTAAATTGGACTGCAGCAATGTGGATCCTCGAACATCTACATTTATGGTAGGTACAAAACTGTACTATGTTCTTCATTCCACATTGCTGCAGTCCTAACTATTGGGTAGAATCCCAAAGCAGAGGTAAGGGAGGCTGGCAAATCATAAAGAAGCAGGAGCTGACAATATGCCTTGCAAAATAGCTGTGGCAAAACCAGCCCTAGACTTAGAGTAGAGAGGAAGGTGATAATGGTTAGAGAAAGTATGCACTGAACTCCAAGTAGCTGCCTCCAAAATATCCTTAGTTGCCACCCCTCTTAGAAATGCTGTTGAAGTGGCAGTAGCCCTAGTGGAATGAGGCCTTATCCCAGCTGGAATCTCCTTGCCATGAAGGGAATAACAAAATGCAATGCAAAACCCAATCCACCTAGAAATAGTTTGTTTTGACACAGGCTTGCCCTGCGAACTCAAAGCAAAAGAAACAAACAACTGCTGAGACTGCCTAAAATCCTTAGTCCTGCTTAAATAATAACGCAATTGCCTGTGTACATCTAAAGTATGCAAAATCTTTTCCCCTTTATTTTGAGGATCTGCATAAAAAGTAGGCAAATGAATAGTTTGGTTTAAAGCCACACTAGAAACCACCTTAGGCATAAAGGAAGGATTAGTACGTAATGATACCCTATCCTTATGAAAAATCAAAAAGGCTCAACCGCCATAAGGGCCTGCAACTCGAAACCCTTCTTGCAGAAGTAATGGCCAACAAAAAGCAGTCTTCCATGACAAGTATTTCAGTTCAGCAGTAGCCAGGCTCAAAAGGTTGTAGAGTAAGTTTCTCCAACACAAAATTGAGATCCCAAGCAGGAGTAGGAGCTCTACGGGGGTCTTATATTCTTTGCCCCTCTAAGAAATTGCTTGAACAAAGGATGTGAAAACAATGGTGGGTCACAATCATAGTGAGCTGAAATTGCTGCAGCATGAATCTTAATGGAAGAGAAAGACAAACCTTTGTCCAGTAACTCAGTAAGATATTGAAGAGCCACACTCAAATTAGGCTCAGAAATCTCCAAATTCTTTGCTGCAGTCCAAAATAAAAATCTCTTCCATTTTTCTGCGTACACTTTCCTTGTACTAGGTCTTCTGGCTTCCATAATCACATTTAAAACTTGTTGAGGAAGTTGAGACCTGCTGTCTTTCAAAACAGAATATGCCAGGCTGTTAGATGAAGAGAGTGAAGCTTGACATTGAGCAGGTGACCGTCCCTCTGAGACAACAGGTGTGGAATCAAGGGTAAAGGCCATGGAGGCTTCCTTACCAGACTCCGCAGTAATGGGTACCAGTGCTGCCGAGGCCAATCTGGAGCTATTAAAATCATCCTTGGCTTGTCTTGTCTGACCTTGAGAAGCACCTTTGGAAGAAGAGGCAGAGGTGGAAAAGCATACACATGAAGATTTTTCCAACTGAAAGAAAGAGCATCCACTTTCCAAGCTGTGTGATGAAACCTCTTTGTGCAAAACTTTGGCAGCTGTTGGTTTAGTGGAGAAGCGAACAGATCTATGTCTGGAGTTCCCCATGACACTGTCAATTTTTGAAATACATGAAGATCCAGTTTCCACTCGTGGGGATCCATGATTTGTCTGCTTAACACATCTGCTAAGGAGTTCTGTGCTCCCGGCAGAAACCTTGCCTGAAGAGTTATTTGCAAGCTGAGCGCAGTCTCCCATAAAATCATTGCTTGCCTGCACAATGGGTAAGAATGTGTTCCCCTTGTTTGTTGATGTACCACATGACAGTTGTGTTGTCTGTTAGAATCAACACCTGTCCAGGAAGAAGTAACTCCTTGAAAGCCATTAATGCAAACTGGACTGCTAACATCTCTTTCATGTTGATATGTAGATGCTGAAGTCTGGCAGGCCACTTGTCTTGTATCCACTTTCCATTTAGATGAGCTCCCCAAGCAATGTCTGAGGCATCTGTCGTTAGAATCTGACTCGCCTCTGGCCGGGTCACAGAGAGTCCCTTGTTTAGGTGACATTCCTGAGCCCACCACAAAATTCCTTTTGAATGCAAGGTATTATTTGAATGACAGTGTCCAAATCCTGGCAGTGCTGTGTCCATACATTTTGAGATACCATTGCAGCTTCCTCATATGCAGTTTGGCATTGGGAAGCACCAGAATACAAGATGCCATGAACCCTAAGGCTTGAAGGACTGTCCTTGCAGTCAGCCCGGACTGAAGAGATAGTTGATGGAAGTAACTGGAAAGATTCTTTTGTTTGTCCGGGGTTAAAAGGCCATCTGGGCTGCTGTATTCAGTCTCACACCCAGAAAGCACATGTCTTGAGAGGGTACTAGACTGGACTTTATTTCGTTCACAGAATACCCTAGGCATCTTAGCACTGCTATGACATATTCCAAATGCTGTAGAAGGTCTTCCTTTTCTTGAGCCAGAATCAGGCAGTCGTCCAAGTAAGGATAGATTTGAATTCCTTTTAGCCTGAAGTAAGCTATCACTGGAGCCAGAACCTTTGTGAATACTCTGGGCGTAGTAGATAAGCCAAAGGGCAATGCAGAGAACTGATAATGAGAATTTCCAGCTCGAAAACGCAGATACTTCCTGCAACTTAGTCTTATAGGCACATGAAGGTAAGCTTCCCTGAGATCTAAAGTTACCATCCAGTGATCTTTGCCCAGCAGAGGTAAAAGCTGTTGTAACGTCAACATTTTGAACTTGGGAATGTCCAGATAAGTGTTGAGGATAGATAAATCCAAAATTGGTCTCCACGTGTTCCCCTTCTTTGGTACTAGGAACAGGCGAGAATAAAATCCTAGGCCCCTTTCTGGCACAGGAACTGGCTGAATGGCCCCTATTTCGAGCAACAGAGAAATTTGCTTGTGAGCCTCTGTCCTTTGTAGAGGAGGAATGTCTGGCATGCCTTTGAAAGGAGGCAAGGTATGGAAATAAAACCTGTAATTGTGGTGAATGATATCCAGAACCCATTTGTCTTGGGTAATTAAATCCCAATTTTCTTTGAAAAGAGACAGCCTTCCTCCCAAAGGTGCTGCCAGGCGAGAATGTACTGGCAGCTGAAAAGGCAGGTCATTGGGTCTGCTTACGAAAGGACTGACCCCTGCCCTCACCAGAAGTCTGAGCAGGGGAACTCCCTGTCCTAGGCCTAAAAAAACCTTGAGCTCTGCCCCTACCACATCTAGACCTACCCCTAGACTGAGAATCATAAGCAGGATAAGTCCATCCCTTAGTAGGCCAATTTCTACTAAACTTCGGAGGCTGAACCTGCAAAAAATCCTTAACAGTTTGCATAGACTTAGCCTTGTCCTCCATTTTCTTTAAAACTGCTTCCACAGGCGCACCAAACAACACATCAGACTGCAAAGGAGCATCCAAAATCCTTGTTTTAACATGCTCAGCTAAATACTGATCCCTCAACCAGGCGTGCCTACGAAGAACAGAACCAGTGGCAGCCACCCTCGAGGAGGCCTGCACAGCATCAAAACCACACTGCAGGGAATGTTTACCCACCTGTTCAGACACATGAACTAAATCCTGCAACTCTTTACATTCAATACCTTCTGCCAGAGCATCCACCTTAGATTTCAATTGTGAAAGGAGATAATTCTGATATTTTAACATGTGAAACTGACAATTCAACGCCCTCATGGCTAAAGTGGAAGAAGTATACACTTTCTTTCCCCATCTATCCAAAGCCCTTGCCTCTTTATCAGGAGGAACAGGATTTTTAACAACAGAGGCCTTCACACCTTTAGGCCCCTGAGAGACAGTTTCGGGTCTGCCCTAGGACTCTTAAAAGATACTTATGAGCTTCAGGCACCCTATAGTACCTATCCGGTTTAACTGGAGCAGGAGGCAAAGAATCTGGATTCAGGGAAGCCTCTGCAAAAACATCTTCCACCACATTCAGGACAGGAGGTATAGCTAAAGGCCTATGCTGGGGTAGAACAAGAATTCCCTAAGCCTCTTCCTGGAGTCAGAGAAATCTTCACCTACCCATTTAAAATGCCCCCTCATGGAATGCAGAGTCTCTGAAAATGAAAAATCCTCAGGAGGAGAAGCTGAAGGAGTAGAATCATCCACATCAGAATCAGAATAAGGAGGATACTCCTGCAAGTCTTCAGCCAAGACTCAGAAGCCTCGAACATTGCTCAAAACTCTCAAACTCAGGTTCCACCCTAGGCCTTTTATCAGGAGGGGCATAGAACCCTAATCATAGTAATTAAATCCTCTGCCATTTTAAGCATATGTTTCTTAGGCAAAGACCCTGAAGCACTAGGAGAAACCCCACTGAAGCTAAACTTGGCCTGCCTCTCAAAGAAGCCTTGGAAACAGAAGGGGAGGCCCTAACCACCTTAGGAAGAGAGGGAAGAACAGCCACCTGAGAAGCCCCTCAGCCTGGCCTACTTCCTGAGAGGACACATCTTGTAACAGTAAAGTCTCTCCCTGAGACTCCAAAGAAACTCCTGGCAGAACCTCCGCTCCACTGAGTTTCTAGAGAACCGACGTCCGGGACTGCCGGTCCTCCAACTCTAGGTTTTGCTGCTTTGTCCTTGCGCGTTTTGGCCGAAGCGGGCGCCGGAGCATCCGACGGCATTTTATAATTACAACGCTTCCCAAAACTAACCTGGCACAGTCTAACCTTCTCTTAATAGTGCGTTGTTAAATCTAGCACAAGAGCGGCATCCAACAACGCCGTGCTCAGGCCCTAAACAAGGTATACACAAAGTATGGTAATCCCTATGAGGTATCTGTTTCCCACAAGAAATACAGTTATTCACTTTTCTGACATCCGGTTAAATACTGAGGCAAGAAAAAACAAAATAATCCCAACGGGTACTTAGCCAACTTTGATTCGGTCTGAAACTCTGACTTCAGAAACTTTCAGAACGCCAACCTGCACTCGCAAAATTGCTTCTGCATCGGACCATGCGGCAAAAAAGACTGAGGATATGACGTCGGTCATGCGCATTAGTACCCTGACGTACTGACGTCAGTCTAATGCGCCCTGACCGACGTCAGCCATATACTTTGGTATTCGGGCCGACTGGACAGCGGACTACCCCCAATAGTTAGGACTGCAGCAATGTGGAATGAAGAACATCTCATACTCAATCCGTCAAAAACCAAACTGCTTCTATTTTTCCCCTCCGTATCCACACCCCTAGAAAAAGAACTTCCTATTCCAAACAATATCTCCTTCCATGTTGAATCCATCAATGGCACCATCATTGACCCTGTCTCTAGCACCAAACTATTAGGTGTCACCATTGACTACAAGCTCAAATTTGACTTTCACATTAGCCAAACCATTAAAACTGTTAACAAGAAACTCGGGTCCCTGTACAGAATAAAGAACTTTCTAACCCCTAATACCAAACTTACTATTGCTCACACCCATCTCCTCTCCACCCTCTTGTACGCCTCCACAGTACTCTCTTTTCTCAAAAAGCGAGAACTCAATATGCTTACTGTTGCCTATAATCACATTGCCAGATTTATAACAGGGGCACCTTATCGAACTCACCACTGCCTTAACCTTAAGAAAATTGGCTGGTTGGAATTGCCCAATCTTCTCAAACTCAACCAACTCACTGAAGCTTTTAAAATAATCAACCACCCAGATAGAACTTCGTCACTGAGCAGTATACTGACCCCCTATACCAACCTTAACTGCCTTCGATCGTCAAGCTGTGTTCAAATACTCACCATTAAATCAAAGAATATGGGTGGCGATGCTCTCTTCGCTAACTCCATTGGAAAGCCTTGGAATTCCCTTCCAAACCACCTAAGAAATATGACCTCACTTAATCAATTCAAAATTAATCTCAAAGAATATCTTAAGTCACACTGGCTATGCCCCTGTTCTGAACCAGACTAACTTGTTGACCCCTCTCCACCTCAGACTCCACCCCTTTTCAGAGTTTATTACCTTTAACTCTTGCCTTCACTATGTTACCATGTAAACCTTGTTTCAAACCATGTGAATGTCCTATAATCAGCATGTATAGCCTTTTGTACTGTTTTTTTTCTTTCATCCTATGTTAATCCTACCTCTTATGCGTGGAAATGTACTATGTCATGTCATTATGTTGGAGCTTTTCTCCCCGGGCCTCTACTGAAAAAGGACATGTATCCAGCTAGACTAGCCCGGTCAACAAATGTAAAATAAATAAAATATAAATAAACTACCACCCCATCAGTCTGACGAGCCTGATCTGCAAGGCCATGGAATGTATTATCATGGAACTTATAAACAAAGACATTGGCAACCTTCAAACACTGGACCCCACCTAGTTTGGGTCTGTGAAGGGCCAATCTTGTCTCCTGAACCTGACTGACTTCTTTGAATCAGTCTCCAGAGCCGTGGACGAGGGTACCCACACAGCCTATCTGGACTTCGCCAAAGCCTTTGACACCATCCCCCACTCTGGAATCATAGATAAACGTACTAAGCTGGGCATTAATCCCTACGTCACTCGATGGGTTGCCAACTGGCTTACTGACAGAACCCACACTGTAAAAGTAGCTGACTCCAAATCCAGCTCCAGACAAGTGACAAGTGGAGTACCTCAGGGTTCAGTCCTGGGATGACTCTTGTTTGGCATCGACTTCTCTGAAGTACAGGCCAGTACTAAAGGACTCTGGCTAACAAAGTTTGCAGATGACTGCAAACTGGGAGCCATTATTGAATCTCCAAATGATGTGGATACTCTACAAAAGGGCCTTACAGAAACTGATGCTTGGTGCCAGAGCCATGGGCTCAAGCTCAATGCCGAGAAATTAATAGTTATCCCCTTTGGGAAAAAAACATGTACCCATGAATTACCACATAGGTGGCAGTACACTACATACCGAAAGTGTGATAACAGACTTAGGGACACAGGTGGACAGTGGTCTCACCTTCGATAACCACATCGCCACAACAGTCAGGAAATCCTTCTATGTGGCACACCTCATCACTAAGGGCTTTTCATCCAGAAAAAAGGAGGTCATTGTCCCACTGTACTCATCCCTCATTAGACCCATTATAGAATACAACGCCCCATTTGGTATATACCTCTCAAGACACCTGCAACAACTGGAAAGGCCACAGAAATACCTCACTAAAAGAATCACAGGCCTAAAGCAGATGCCCTATGCTGACCGCCTTAAAAAACTCCAGCTATACTTTGTCACATATCGTCTACTCAGAGGCGATCTCTGCTTAACATACAAAACCATGTCAAACCCAGAGCTATTGGACATGCTACACTTAAAGAAATCCCAATCCCTCAGAGCCACACGCTCCAGGGATCTAAACCTTGTCATCACAATAAACAAAACATGCTGGAGGGATAGGTTCCTGACCCAGAGACTCCGCAGACTCTGGAATAGACTGCCCATACATGTCAAGCAGAGTGCCTCTTTGGCCATCTTCAAAAGGAACCTTGATGATTGGATGGGAGGAAGGGAATTCACCCCGGGGATCATGTCAGTCGCCCTGCTAGACAGGGGTTCAGGGAAGTAAACAGTGTGGGAAGAAACAGCCACGGAATTGTTATGGCTAGGCTTGTATACAAGCCCCTAGGGCCGGTAGCCTAGTACTAACCTATGAACCTATCAGTATAAATAAGACATGGAAGCTCAAAACTGTACAAACACAGAATGTATACATAATGCATTCTCGATACTTCCTGCTTTTTCTAGCCGCAGGGCAATAAATGAACTAACAACACAAACAAGGCCTCATTAAGCTGCTCTTCTTAAATGACAAGCTTGTCTGAAATGCTGCTTAAGTGTTTCCCCAGGTGTTTACCAACACTCACTCAAGACAGACCCTTCCATCATCTGGGTTACTTGTTAATGAACATTTTCCACAGTAATGTTTCAGACTCACTGTCATAAAACAGACACTCAGGTTTCTGGAACATCTCTTAGAATTGTGTGGCTAAGCCTGAATGACTTCTTCTATGCTTCTTGAAATGAATGAGCCCCATGCCTGTAACCTTAACTGCGTGTCTATTATTTTTTCTTATTCTTTTAAAAGCCAACGTGATGAACACCACTAAATGTAACAATTCTCACTGCACCAAAAGTTACAGGCCTATTTCTATACTCTTTTTTGTGTCTGAAGTACTAAGAAGGAATATTTATACCCAAATACAAGAAAATATCACCAAATATGGGCTTTATCATTAGGATCACAGAATCAGGACTTGCTATTGCTGTGGAATTCCGTTGCATATGAATTTCCCTTTCAGCGATACTAGCCACAAACACCTGAATGACACTCTCTTTGTGGCTGTCTGGATGGCATTTAATGTTGTACATACATCATGCTCATTTGCAAGTGCATGACTTAATTGTTCTTCCTTGAAGTCTCAGGCATGGTTAAGCAATTATGTACAATATAGAGCCTTCATTCCTCCTGGGAGTAATTTTGTTTAGCTTGGAGAGGATTTAATTCTAACAGGTAACCACAGTCGCTCGCTTAGATCCCCAGTTTTCATTTATTCGTTCAATCATGCATGCATGCACTCTCTGTTAACCCACTTAATCCAGTTCAGGAGACGCCAGAGTCTATGCTGGCACTCAGTTGGCACACAGCTATGAACTAATCCTGAAACAGGTCACCGACACACCACAGGCTACACACATACACATTTACACATAGTCACAGACCTACAGGCAATTTGAAAGATTACCAACTCATTTACAGCACGTCTTTGGGATTTGTTAGAAAATAATGCCTAGCCATGGAAACTTCAAACATGCAGATCATTCTGTATTCTAACATATTTTTGCTAACCAAATGCACCCTGGGACATAAGAACTGAATGTTTATTGTGTGAATTTCCTCACCATGCTCACCAACCATTCCACAAAGTAGAACCATTTATTACAGCTTTTACCATTTAGGAATTGCAAACAACTTGTCCTCCTCAAAACAAAATGCACCAGAAACAGAGGCGGTCATTATCCCTGGTCTCCTGATGGAAACTATCTGGACCCAGGCAACCCATACAGCACCTAGATCGCCCTTCCCAGAGAAAGTAGCAATGCACTATATGAGGATTTTTTTGGTGGTCTTGTAAATGAAAAATGAAAACAAATACAGTTGCTAGAGAAGGACAGAAAGGATGAGTCAAACAAAAGGAGCAGCCAAACACAGAAGGAAAGGTAACTGAAACACCCTTACATGATACAAAGATGGGAGTGTTTGTGTTTAAGCAGTAAGACAGGGTGAGGACAAGCAGGATTGTGATGCAGAAACAAAAAAGGAAAACAGATATGAGATGCATGCCATCTATGCCAGTAAACATGTGTTGGCGGTATCATCTTAAGGTTAAGAAAGTCAGGTTAGACATACATTTACAGAGGAAAATAAACACACGTGAAGGAAATCAATCTGGTTAAAAATGGAAGAGGGGAACAACCCTCGCTTCCTCCTTTATTATAAAGCGCATAGTCATGTGACCTTTCTTGACCTCTCCACACCAACGACGTCAGTGTAAGAGCACACATACGATCATTCACTCTATTATCAGCCAACACCCCCACTTGCTCTTACGCTGTCAACAAAACACATTTTAAGAACATATTCTTGGATAACTTTTCCTTCACATTCCAAATATGTAATCATGAACTTTTCAATCTTCGATTTCATAGCAGGTTTAGTAAAGACATCTGCAACTATGTCCATTGTCGGGTAATATTCAATGCTTATTTTGTCATCATTAAGTGCTGACCTGACAAAATGATACTTAATGTCAACATGTTTACATCTCTGTCGGCTTACTGGATTCTTCGACAAAGCGATTGCTCCTTGATTGTTCTCAAATATTGTTACTGGCACATACTTGCACTCTCCATCCATTTCACTCAACAGCTGCACAAGATACAAATTCTCCTGCGTTGTTGCTGCTAATGCCATGTACTCTGCTTCACATGTAGATAAAACTACCATTTGTTGCTTCTTTGATTTCCATGAAATAATAGGCTCATCTCTACTGAGGCTAAAGCAATAACCTGTTGTACTACATCTATCATTTTGATCTGTTGCCCAGTCTGCATCACTTTATGCTATAAGCTGAAGTTTCCCTTCACTTTTCTTGTAACACAGCTCTCTGTCCAATGTACCTTTCAAGCATCTTAACACATTTGGCTAGTGTTAAATGAGATTCAGTGGGTTGTGCCAAATATTGTGAAAGTTTACTTACAATCCAGCTAAGATCAGGTCTCGTGCTTGTTATAACATATATCAAACTACCCACAAGCTCACAATATTTTCTTGGAAATATATATTTACTGTCACACTCAAAGTTTGTTTTTTGTTCAGAAGGGGTACTTCTTACTTTACAATTAGACATACCAAATTTCTCAAGAATTTTCGTAATATATCTCTTTTGGTTCATCTCACCACTATTCTGGGTAAAATCAATGCCTAGAAAATGTTTTAGCTTTCCCAGATCTTTCTTCTTAAATTTAGCTTTGAGCATTTCTTTTATATCCTTTAGTGATTCATTGTCACTAGCTGCTATAATGAGATTGTCAACCCATATAATTAGAACTGTATTCTCATTTTCAGCTTGTCTAGTGTATACACAATGGTCTGCGGGGTTTTGGATAAAACTATTTTCACAAAGATAATCACTCAACATTTTGTTCCAGTTTCAATCCGTATAATGACTTGTTCAGTTTACAAACCAATTTTTCATCGTTATTTGATTTCTTTTCGAAACCTTCAGGTTGCTCCATATACACCTCACAGTCAATAGGAGCATGTAAATAAGCCATTTGTACATCCATCTGGTACAATTCTAAATCGTACTGAGCTGCCATCTGCATTAGACTGCGTACAGATGTCATACTTGCAGTTGGTGCAAATGTTTCATTATAATCTATATCAGCGACTTGACTGTAGCCTTTAGCTACATATCTAGCTTTGTAAGTCTCTGTATTATCTGCATTGCCTTTTACTGTGAAAACCCACCAACCCCCCACTGCATTTTTATTTTCCGGCAGCGTGGTGAGTGTAAATGTGTTGTATTCCTTTAAAGACTTACGTTCCTCCTTCATGGCTTTGACCCACTTTTCCGAGTTAGGCGAAGTCATGGCTTCTTTAAAGCTCTGCGGTGTGTTGCATATTAGTCGGTAAGAATAGTCAACATTAACTGTCATATAATCGTCGTTTTCAACTTTACACTCATATTCTTTCAAGTATGCAGGCGGTTTTCTCTATCTTTTAGAGTAGTGAGAATCCTGCCTTTCCTCTTCTTGCCTTACTATTGTGCTTGACTGTCAGCCTTTGATTCTGACTTAACATGCACACTTCTTCTGGTATTAAGAACTTCATCTATCACTTCTGGGTCTGTGAATCTGGCATTCAGCTACATTCTTAGTAAAGAACTTGACTTACCTGTGTCTAAGCACCCTTCCTGTGTCAGGATAATAAACTAGATATGATAGGCTGTTTTTATCATATCCGACAAAGATCCCCTTATCACATCTTGGGTCAAACTTCTTTTTATCTTGTCTGCATGCATAATACACAGATCCAAATTCTCTCATCCTTGAAAGATCAGGTTTCTTTCCTGTTAACATAAAGAATGGGGCCTGCCCCACATGCCTGTTATAACATTGGTTGCAAATAAAAGCAGCAGTCATTACTGCATATGTCCAGAACTCTTTACATAAATCACTCTCTATCAACATGCACCTTGCCATTTCGAATAGTGTTCTCCAATTTCTCTCTGCCGTCCCATTCTGATGGGGTGAATAAGGTGCGGACGTTTCATGTCTTATAACATTTTTACTCAATAGTGACTGAAAGTCTTTCGACATAAACTCAGTGCCATTATCTGATCTGATACACTTTACCTTTCCATAAGGAGCTGAATCTGCGATAAACTTTTCAGTCGCCTTGACTGTATCACACTTGGCTTTCAGAAAGTAGACAAATATTACACCCGAGTAGTCATCAGTAAATGCTAAAGTGTACTTAAAGCCGTCTTTTGCTACTGGCTCAATTGGGCCTACCAAATCAGTATGGACTAGTTCGAACACAGCTTTTGCTCTTGCATCTGGTTCTCTGTTTCTGCTCTGTACAACTTTCCCTTGCATACAGGTTTCACAATCTAGGTTAGGTCTCTCAACTTTACCTTTAATTTTCATTCCTTTTACCACTTTTTCTAATTTTGACACATCTTTGAAATTACAGTGACCAAGCATTTTATGCCATGCTTGAATGTCATAACAGCTCTTTGATGCATCGTAATGTATCTCACTATCATTTTCTTCATCACATGTGTCTAAATAATAGAGTCTATCACACTCAATTATGTCAAACCTGGTGCCGTTTTTATAGATGAGTTGGTCCCGGCGTTGTTTAAAGTTGATCGAGGCCCCCTTGGACGTTGCTGCCTTAACAGAAATAATGCTTTGTGGATACGTCGGGATATACAGCGCCCAAGTCACCATCACCTTTACTTTGCGCCCCTCTGTGTTTAGCAGCCATATCTCTGCATTACCTCTCTTCTGTGCGGCCCCACAGGATGTTGTTCTGTCAGCTAATTCCACAATGTGTTCCTCAGGTTGGAAAGTTGCATCAAAGCAGTTAAACTTTTTCAGGTCATTAATTATGTGTGACGTGGCGCCAGTGTCCACCATTAATCCCTTCTGTTTTAATTCACGCATTTGATGCTCGTTTATTCTGAAGACAAATGTGTGATCATCTGCATCAGTTGCTTGTTTCACATTACCTTTCTTCTTTCATCTACAGTTACTGTCCCTGTGGCTAGAGTTTTTACAAAAACGACACCACTGTATCTGGCCTTTATGTTCCCTCTGGCATTCTTGTGCCTTATGTCCCTTTTGGCCACAACCACAGCATATATATTCTCTTGTGCTATTTCTAAACTATGGAACAACCTCCCCCCTTCCACAACCAAATTGCCATCCAACAGTCTATTCAAAACCACACTCAAAACCCACTTACAAATGCACTGGCTCTGCCCTTCCTCCAACCCTGACTAACCACTTTCCTCCCACCTGATACAGCTCTGCCTTACCTTTATCCCACTAACCATCCTAACTCCAACTTTACTCAACTGTCTCCATGTTTCTCTATTCTCTTCCACCATTACAGACATTCTGCAATCAATGTTAATTCTATTCCATTCAATGTAATTACTGTATAACTGCATAAATAATGTACCATTTTTGATTTGATATTGTATATTCCTAGTGTATACATCTACTTTATTATCAATTGTACTGTATCCTACTGTAGAAGTTTAATATGTATATTGGAGCTTTTCTCCCCGGGCCTCCAGTGAAAAAGGACCCCGTCCAGTCAGAATTTCCCGGTAAACGAATGTAAAATAAAATAAATTAAATAAATAAATAAATATAATCTCTGTTTTTACTCCTTCCCCAAGGCCACTTACTTTCTTTACATTATCATTACTTACGTTGGCATTAAATTTCTCGGTATGTTCATAGCTTCTCAACCTTGTTTTGAACTCACCAAAGCCCAACTTATCATCATCTTGCGTGATGTGTACTGCAAACGGTTTAAAAGTTTCAGGCAACCCTTTCAGGATCATTGCAATTACTAATCCATCACTGAGCTTCTCCCCAGCATTTCTAAGTGCTGTAATGGCTGTCTCAGCCCTAAACATATAGTCTGTGACACTTTCACTGATGGCCTTCTGGAGGCTTGCTAATTCGGTGTACAGGCTAATTACCCATGGCTTCCCTTTCCTGGCATAATGGTCTCTCAGGATCTGAAGTGCTTCTCTACCATAGTCTGCGGCTTCTCTCATGACGAGGGACAAACTTTTGTCGTCTAAGAACTGTATTAGTTCTGTATATGCCATCTCATTTTTCTCAGCATCATTGTCGCCTTCCTCCTCCTCGTCTTCTGTGTCCTGCTGCACATTTTGCAAAATGGCGTCTTTCAGCCATAGCAAATGCAGGTGCCCCAGAAACTTAGTCTCTCACAACTCGTAATTCTTCTCATCTCCGTCGAAACATAGTCTATGCCATCGGCTTTCTACTTCCCTCCTGAGCTCATAACCTGTTGGTGGTATCATCTTAAGGGTAAGTAAGTCGGGTTAGACATACATTTTCAGAGGAAAATAAACACATGTGAAGGCAATCAATCTGGTTAAAAACGGAAGAGGGGAACAACACTCGCTTCCTCCTTTATTATAAAGCACATAGTCATGTGACCTCTCTTGACCTCTCCACATCAACGACGGTAGTGTAGGAACACACATAAGATCATTCACTCTCTTTATTATTATCAGCCAACAACATGCATGCAAATGGACATACACAGACACACACATTACAGCAGTACTACATCTTCTGACAGATACACAGGCTAAAATAAACTACATGGGTTTTACATGAATTTCATAAAATGATGCCTTGTCCCTTTTCTTCTTGAGGGACATTCTCATGTATGGAGTGTTACAAGGAAGAGGGACCTTTCCCAATTCTTGACAGCAGGGAGCATGCTACAAATGATAATCATCTACACATTCAGCTGTGCATACAGCAGTTAACGGTATTAAAAAGGATGCCTGTATGATCTGTAAGTGGCACTACTGAAACAGAACAAATATAAGTGAGGAAAAAAAGAAGAAACTAGACATTTACTAGACTGAGAAAAAGATCCTATGAAAAAAACCAACTTGTGCAGGGTGTTGTAGTTATTCTGAATACCTGTAAAATAAACTGCTACAGTGTGCTATGATCTTAGCAAATAATATATACAGAAAGCCAGGCAATGTGGCATATTAGTGTCAGATTTTTCTGAGGTGCAATATGCTTGTCTCAAGATTTGCTAATGTTAACACAGAATGGGAAATGGTAATGCTGATAAGCATAGCAGTGACTGTGTGATGATATGGTTGCCATACTGGATATTTTGGAACTACACCCTTCCTATGAGTAGTCTAGGAGTCCAAGGGACTGTCCTCTCTGCAGTCTGTAGTATTTGACTTTGTTGATTGGAAAGCAAACATTTGTTACCTAATGTCTTACAAAGCATAGACTCATAGAGATTAGACACACACACACACACACACACACACACACACACACACACACACACCTTCAACACTTCTCTTATAAAACCTATGCTCATCAGACACCAAACCTGCTGCAAATCTGACAACCTCTTTCTTGCTAGTCACAAAACAAATATATGGTGCCCGATACATAACTAGTACAGTCTTGTTCCTTGCTAATCATAAAATCTGTGTATATTGCTCCACTTGCAAAACAAGTATATTACTTCCATTGTCAAAATGAACTAACTTTTCCCAGCTACTTAAAACCAATATGACCATTTATTATCCCATAGCTTTTAAAAAGAAACCCTTCAGTCTGATATTAGCAGACAATAATAAATATAAATATTGCTGCATGCCATTTGATAACTTAACTCTGTTCTAGCTCTGACATTAACTGCACTATATTTGTGTTTTGAATTACTTTGTAAATAGGCTGGGATTTTATAAAATAGATGCTTATGGTTGAGCACACTTAACCTGCAACATAAATAAATGTAAAAGAAATGAAAGAACCTAGTGCATCAAAGTCAAATTCCAATTTCATTTTCAGAGTTTTAAAACTAGAAA
>NC_056735.1:409720393-409750393 GCF_019279795.1 Protopterus annectens | reverse complement strand
CTTCAGGCCGACTGGCTTTAACAGCATATACTTGCTACCAATTCTTTAAAGGCCATTCCCACCTGTACACCAACATCCTTCCTTGTTTCAGACTCTTTCAGAACTTCATTATACATGCTTCCACTCTTTTCACATTCACATACATCATGCAGCATTTTGTAGTTACCAATCATATTTTTTTCCTTTTTGCCTTCCTAATAAATCAAGGTAATCCAGTAACAGAAAACAATATCACTATTACATACCTAGTCTTAAAAATATGGCCACCACAACTGAAAATACAGCTTTTAAAGACTGTACTAAAGTTCAAAACCTTTTAATGATCTCATTTGATTTGTGGTAGGCATTATATTCTGTGTTACTACTTGGTAGCTATACATTACAACAGTTAAAAAGAGAATGAAACTTACTGGGAACCTTTCTAACAAGTACCTCAGTCCTCCAGTTTAATAGTCTTACAAAAAAACTAAAAATATAGCTTGTAAAGACTGCATTAAATTCAAAAGTTAAAGTGATCTCACTCATTGAGGGCGCTCATGTTGTCTTTAATAAACATTACTTTAGAACAGTTTTCGTGGTGCTGCGGTAGCGTTGCCACCTCACAGTAAGACGTTGTCCTGTTCGATTCTCAGCTAGATAGTCTTCTGTGTGGAGACATGCATGAATGGGCGTACCTTCGTTGAAGGTTGTGCGTCAGAGCATGTAAAAATCTACTGCCAATCATTAGCGGACTGGAGTTCCGCTGTGGTGACCCCTAACCGGGAAAAGCCAAAAGACACAACAACAACTTTAGAACAGTTTTCATCTCTGCACAATATGATTAGGTAGAATATCCACAATTCCTGACACTGTCAGTGTTTATGAAGTTAATGCAAGTGTTTGCAGATTATTTTTAAATGGTCACATAACATAGCAAATCAGTCTTGGATAAACCAGCATTCAAAAAATGAGATAAGCAGCTCTCCACAGAACATTAGCTTCCCAATTCTGCTTATGTGGTATAAACATTTTTCCTTTGCATTTAGTCTAGTATATTCCCTCTCAGGACAGATTACCCGTAATAATGAAGGAAAGTCAACCCTGACTTTAGCAAAAGTTCAGTTAAATGTTGCTTCCCTTAGCCAGCTGGAAGAGGATGAATTTATGTATGTATTTTTTTAAACTGGGTTGGTCCAAAGAATGATTTCAGCCATGATCCAGGCCAAAGCTAAACAGACTGTAATAAAGCATCCAAGAGAGAGATGGCAATGGTCATCAAGGAGAGTATAATATTAAAAACAAAGTTATTATATGTAAATACACAATTATTGACAACGGTATATCCTGAAGCACAAATAACTATATAAAAAACGTCTGCATCTGTTAATAAATTTGAAAAAAAAAGTCTAAATCAATACAAATCACTATATAGGTACATATAGACAGAAAAGGAGACAGGGAGAGCTATGTAGTACTGCAGTGAGGGATCATCATACTTCACCTAAATAAGCTTTCCAAATATTATTACCATAAAGGTTATACTGTACTGCATTAATGTCAATAAGTAACCTGCTCTTTCACTAAAAATGACTGCAGTCATATAGGACAGTTAAACAATCAGTTTAAACTGGAACTTAACAAAATTGTGGTCCTTTCTGATATGTGAATGAAGCTGATTCAAGCATGCTGGATAAGTCTTACAAAAAGCTTTCTCACCTACAGTAGGGCCAAAAGAATGCCTCAAAACTTTAAGGGGTCCTTGATCCTGGGACAGTTGTCAGTTATACATTTTGATCGACTGGCAAAAGGGGTGTGTGTGTGTGGGGGGTGTTAGTACTCTATGTACAGCAAGTTAAAGTTCAAGGAACAAAGCAATGGTGTGTTTCCCAGTGATGTTTAACCACTTTGATGCGTGCAGTAAATGATAGTGAGGTTCCCTGTTGCCTGCCACATAACTGAATTATCTATACATTTTATTTAATAAAGACTGAGGCACAAAACTGTTGTGGGAAGAGTTTTGTACAAAAACTGGCAAGATAAATTCCAGCCTGGGAATCAACATGTTAACATCCATGGCTTTCTGTTCTTTTAAAGGAAGTAGATTAACTAATCTGTAATTGACTTGAAGCTGTTTCGGCAATTAACTAATCTATAACTGAGTGACTTGAAGCTGTTTCTGCAATTAACTAATCTATAACTGACTTGAAGCAGTTTCAGTGATCAACTGATCTACAGCTGACTTGACGCTGTTTCCACGATAAACTAATGTATAACTGACCTGAAGCTGTTTTAGCACTTTATCTACAGTAGTTTCACTATGAGACTTAAAGGACAGTAGTACAATTCTTCCCCTAGATACTCATACCTTGTTAGATCATTGAACAGTGATCGTGTAGATGAACTGAAATAACCTCTTTGGGAGCACCAAGCATCATTACATCATGTTTTCTTGAAATGATTGATAACTTACTATAACTTACTGTAATACAGCCACTGCCACAAAGAGTGGCAAATCTTTTATGAGGCCATTATGCACTAATGCAACACACCTCCTTGTCTTAAAGGCAAGCAAGCCATCAGACAGAGAGTGACATTAACTCCAGCTAGGTCATTAATGGCCAGGAAAAACAAGACCGGCCCTAGGACAAAACCCTGGCGGGGTGGGGTACCAGTTCCAGAGATATTTTATTTGGAGACTTAGGGTTCACTGATATCTGAAAATATGCAATCAGTCAATGAGATAGAAATGAATGTCCGCTCCATATTAATAAATGTAATACTAGTGAGTTGCCTTCTTTCTACATTATTAAAGACCTTATTTATGTCTAAAACTATTTACTTCCTTGCTTGTTTATTTATTTATTTTATTCATTTATGTATGTTTGCATGTATTTAAGTATTCATGTATTTATTTATTTATTGCATTCGTCTTCTAGGGTAGAACACTGATTCAAGGATCAGCCTAGGAATTAGAAAATTGACAGTGATAACTAACTCAAAAAAATGTCAAAAAACAAAAAGAGACATGGATAACTAAAAAAAAAAAACAAATAAAACAACATATAGAGCTGACAAAAGTGTCATTTCACTAATAGTATATAATAAACAACTGTATTAGTTTTAGGCCCTTTTATTAAACCATGTGTATAGTCAGTAGACTGTACCTGCTGACACTAGTCTAGTACTTTGATACAAACTATCTTTGCGAAAATCTTAGTTATGGGACAGAACATCATTATGAGGTGATAATCCCAAGCAGTTACTGATGAGAAGCCTTTAAGAAGTTGCTAGCAAATAATGCAAAAGGTGTTATTTAGCACAAAAATACAACATGAATCCAACCAAAAGATAAAACTTAACCACATTACACAAATGCATCTACCTGTTGTCCAAAAGTTATCACCTTCCATATTTCAGTAACCATGAGTGTAAACTGAAGCCAGCTGATACACCAGTGTGCTGGTATAATGATGCTAACGGAAAGATGTGTTTTTGATCTGTTATGTTATAATGCAGTAACTCAGGATCACCTGATCATAGTCTACCACGCACAGCACAGTGATACTCTATACTACAAAGGGAAAACATCTTTATTAGTTAACAGGAATGCATTCATATGCACTTTACCAGTTTTGTTGGGAATAGTCCTGTATGGTACAGGAGCAGCAGACTCGGTCCTCTGATAGCAAATGCATTTCTTTGCCACATTTGTGACCTCCTGGCCTAGGTGAACAGCGCAGTGTAAATTTAAATTGGAGCAATTTGCACAGTAATACACCCTCAGATGTCAAAATCAGTCAAGGCAAACGTGCTGAATTATCTTTCAGAATTCCTTCTGTTACCTGCAAAATGTGTAAAAATACCAAAGGAATAACATAATGTTCTTCTCTATGCTAGTATATGAAGTGGATGAGAGAAGACTTAAAAATACAGTAATGATGAGCATTTGATGAAAATGGTCTCCTACTGCAATTTTTTCCCTAGTTAAATGCGAATTGCCATAGAATGCATGCTCACAGATATTAATGTCAGGAAACAGTAAGAACCATTTACCATGATTCATATTTTTTTACATACAATTTGTTAAACTGGTCCAGAAAACAACAAAGGACAATCATTTCTGAAACAAATGGAAGATAAAAAAACAAATACATTTTTTTTCTTTAATCTATTTTTACAAATGCAATGAGGCTTTTTTCTAAAGGGCTGCCTAGAATTTAAAAATCTGCTAACAAGATTAAATGGAGGGTGACATATGCAGTTTACTGTAGGTCAATTTATATTTATAGTTGATGACTGCTCTGTTCTACCACAACATTTTTTAGGTCTCCAATTAAAATACTTCATGGTCACTGTGGAACATAGAAATTCTCACATGATGGTACTTCTTCTATTTTAGTTCTTCCTGAAAAGTGTGTCAATGAATAGCTAAATTAAGCAAAACAGGCTTCAGATTTACTTCTAGGTGAAAGAATGAGAACTATATGAAACAAAACCCTGTATGAACCTTGTTAAGTAAAGCTGTTATGGTGGATAATACACTGGTCTTATATGTCATACAAAATAATGTGGTAGTTTAGTTGATTTACTCCATAATTCTGCAATGTAATCAAATAAATCATGGCACTTGTTTCTGGTTAACATCCAGGGACTAGAAGAATGAAGGAAATGGTTGGCTTGCAGAGTATAGCACAAGTGCGTAACTATTCATCCTTAATTTTTTTTTGGCAACTAGTTGTACGATGCCTGTACAAATTAAACGCATTTTCTCTAATGCTACACAGAAAGTGCTCTGCAAGGCAAGGTTGCTGCCGTTGGGAAAATCAATTTCACTTGTTGCAAAAAACTTGGAACTAGTGTGATAAAGATTAGGGTACAGGGGTAACACTACATTGTTGGTGGGGATTGATTTTGGTCTTTGTTGATATGCTACTGACAATGATACAGGGGCCGAAGACAATATAGTCACTGGCAAATAGTCAGATACGTATATAGTGCAAAACAGACTAGCACTGCACAAACTATGGCAAGCACTTATGTCTCCTCAAAACTTTAAAGCTGGTAAGTTACTGCTTATATACTAATCAGGCACAACAAACTTAGAACAATAACACAAAAAGACTGAACTGCAAAATAGACTATATGTGTATTTAATAAAACAATACCAACAGAGTAAACTTGAAGCGCTTTTCGTTTGTTTAAAAAACAAACTTCATCAGAAGTACTATACATTCTATGAAATGATCCTTAAATACAAAAATACAAAAAAGTGCGGGAAACCAACATTCAAATTGATAATTAAGCAATTATATTGATTCAGGTCTCAAGTACCAGTTTTAAAAAAAGTGTTCTATATATAAGTTATAAACACACTAAAACCTAGCTCAAAACGAAATATAATGGCCTAATAAAAATTATTATTCATACAAGTTACCACAAGTACAAAAAAGTAAGAGATACAAAGTATGAAATAAAAATATCAATATAAAATGCAAATATACTATCTTTGCAAGTTTTTGAGTTTCAATATACTCATAATAGAGCATGCTTCGTTTAAGCCAGGATAGTTAAAGGCATTTAATTTCAACTGCCAGAGTAGCTCTAACTCTTCCAACGTAAAAGAACTTGGACCACTTCTGCAGTCCTGTGTGAAATTATCGATCACTAAAAATTTAAATTTATGAGTAGTATTACTATGAACGTGTTTTGCCAAGGCATTATCCATCTTACTGTGGGTTATTGCATACTGATGTTCATAAATTCTATCCCGAAATCTTCTTTCTGTTTTACCCACATAGAATGCAAAACACCCTGTGCACTTGGCCAAATAAACAATAAACTTAGAGTTACAATTGTATTTAGCTTTCATTTTGTATGTACGACCATTTATTTTAAAAGAGTTCGTACTATCAATGAACCTGCAATAATTGCAGCTCTCACATTTAAACGTTCCTGTTATTCTAGGAACTATGCTGTTACATTTCTCTAGTATGTTTTTCAAGTTTTTACCCCTTCTGAAAACTACTGATGGTTTACAACCCAAATGTTCGAAAACTACATGGTTAGATTTAAATAAATCCCAATTCTTTGTTATGATGTTAACAATAAATTTACTTTGAGAATTATAAGTAGTCACGAAGCTACACTGAAGCTTCTGTGGACACGAGCTTAGCACACCAACAGAATGGTCATTGATCTCGGTACTAGATGTCGAAAATCCATCACATACCCGTAGTTTGCTACTTAAAATTGGTTTAAACCAAGACCCTTTCCTTTTAAACGAAACTTAATCTATCAATAAATTTAATAAGGGTTCTGGGTAACCACAATGTAAAAACATCTGTTTCAAGAAGGAACATTCTTTGTCGAAATCCACATCTAGGCTAGAGATCCTTGATGCCCTCACTAATTGTCCCTTAACAACTGATCTTTTATGATGAAAAGGGTGGCAGCTTGAGAAATGGAGGAAAGAATTAGAATATGTGGCCTTTCTATATATTTGTGCTATAAAGTTCCTATCAACTTTATTCTTAACAAGCCAAATGTCCAAATAGGGTATTGCATCAGTACTAAAAGAGTGTGTAAATTGTAAAAACTCTGTAGAAGTATTGAACTTATTCACCAAATTACTTGCTATAAATTCATCTCCTTTTAGTAGAATGAATATATCGTCCAAGAATCTAGTGTAGTAAATAATACTACCTATCCGAGACTCTTCAGAAAAAACAAAGTTGGACTCCCAGTGGGCCATGACCAGATTGGCCACACTGGCTCCACATGGAGAGCCCATTGCTAATCCTACCTTTTGTATATAAAACTTATTGTCAAAAATAAAATAGTTGTTGGTAAGAATAAGATCTAAAAGTTCTACAACTAGAGCTACATCCCTAGTTGGTGCTCCATGTTTTTTCATTATAGCTGCCACCCATTCCAAGCTCGTATCATGAGGGATGCATGTGTAAAGGTCCTTAACATCTATCGTTAAGAAGTTACAATCGTCATTATATTCTACTTCATTCATTTTTGCTAAAAATGACCGGGAATCCTTGCAAATTTGTGGTTCCAAAATGACGAATTTTTATAACATTGAATCCACCACTTTTGCACATGCATAAGTTGGAGACCTCCGTCCATCAATAAGGGGTCTCATAGGGAGATTACTAAGGTCCTTATGTATTTTAGGAATTCCAAATAGAGATGGGAATCTAGGAAAAAGCGTACTCATATAATTATAGGCTACTTGATCTACCCGCCCTTCTATATATAAATCATTTAAACAATTTTTAATCAAACTATATGCCTTATTTACTTCAGATCTGGAACTTGCCTGGTAGGTATCATTGTTTAACAAACTAAGCATGCGTTCAACGTAATCAAGTTTGTCAAATATTACCAAACCCCCCCTCCTTTATCGGGTTTACATACCCGCACATCCTGAGATTGTATGTACTTCAAAATATCTCTTTCAACCTCATAGTCATTATTCCTATAATGAGATTTACTGTTAGCGATGTTCCTAAAATCTAATTCACATACCTGCTCGAATATTTGGAGAAGTGGGTGAAGAGGGGGATTAAAAGTGCTAGGGGTACGAAAAACATTATCAAGGCAAGTGTTTGGTACAATCATAAAAAACAAACAGAAATTAAGTTTCCTTGTAAAAGTTTTAAGTTCTAAAATGGACTTTGCTATGTCCATGTGATGCCATGGAACATAGGTATAACCTTTGGCCAGGAAATCAACTAAATCTGGAGAAATTTCGCTGTCAGAGAAATTGTACACTTTAAAATCATTATCCTTGTTAAATATAACCCTAGGGTTTTTAGTATGCTGTTGAAAAAAAGCAAAATCAGTAGGCATAGAGATGCTACTGGGAGATTCAAACATGATATTATCACAAATAACATTAATATTATTGTCCAAAGTAGGGGAAGAAACTGTGGGTGAAATTGGTGTTAAATCAACCAACAGTTCTTCCAAAGGTGTTATTTCCTGTCCATATTGTGTGTGTCCAATCCCCTGGATGATTTCCCGGTCTTTTGCTGTTTTGGCCTGGCTCCTGAAGGATGGTCCCTCCGAAAATCCTGTTGTTGTTTGCCATTCTGATTAAAGAACTTTTAGATCTTATTCTTACCAACAACTATTTTATTTTTGACAATAAGTTTTATATACAAAAGGTAGGATTAGCAATGGGCTCTCCATGTGGAGCCAGCGTGGCCAATCTGGTCATGGCCAACTGGGAGTCCAACTTTGTTTTTTCCGAAGAGTCTCGGATAGATAGTATTATTTACTACACTAGATTCTTGGCCGATATATTCATTCTACTAAAAGGAGATGAATTTATAGCAAGTAATTTGGTGAATAAGTTCAACACTTCTACAGAGTTTTTACAATTTACACACTCTTTTAGTACTGATGCAATACCCTATTTGGACATTTGGCTTGTTAAGAATAAAGTTGATAGGAACTTTATAGCACAAATATATAGAAAGGCCACATATTCTAATTCTTTCCTCCATTTCTCAAGCTGCCACCCTTTTCATCATAAAAGATCAGTTGTTAAGGGACAATTAGTGAGGGCATCAAGGATCTCTAGCCTAGAAGTGAATTTTGATAAAGAATGTTCCTTCTTGAAACAGATGTTTTTACATCGTGGTTACCCAGAACCCTTATTAAATTTATTGATAGATGAAGTTTCGTTTAAAAGGAAAGAGTCTTGGTTTAAACCAATGCCCCTTAAAATCATATATGTTTTTGAAACCAATTTTAAGTAGCAAACTACGGGTATGCGATGGATTTTCGACATCTAGTACCGAGATCAATGACCATTCTGTTGGTGTGCTAAGCTCGTGTCCACAGAAGCTTCAATGTAGCTTCGTGACTACTTATAATTCTCAAAGTAAATTTATTGTTAACATCATAACAAAGAATTGGGATTTATTTAAATCTAACCATGTAGTTTTCGAACATTTGGGTTGTAAACCATCAGTAGTTTTCAGAAGGGGTAAAAACTTCAAAAACATACTAGAGAAACGTAACAGCATCGTTCCTAGAATAACAGGAACGTTTAAATGTGAGAGCTGCAATTATTGCAGGTTCATTGATAGTACGAACTCTTTTACAATAAATGGTCGTACATATAAAATGAAAGCTAAATACAATTGTAACTCTAAGTTTATTATTTATTTGGCCAAGTGCACAGGGTGTTTTGCATTCTACTAGTGGGTAAAACAGAAAGAAGATTTCGGGATAGAATTTATGAACATCAATAGGCAATAACCCACAGTAAGATGGATAATGCCTTGGCGAAACACGTTCATAGTAATGCTACTTATAAATTTAAATTTTTAGTGATCAATAATTTCACACAGGACTGCAGAGGTGGTCCAAGTTCTTTTAGGTTGGAAGAGTTAGAGCTACTCTGGCAGTTGAAATTAAATGCCTTTAACTATCCTGGCTTAAACGAAGCATGCTCTATTATGAGTATATTGAAACTTAAAAACTTGCAAAGATAGTACATTTGCATTTTATATTTATATTTTTATTTCATACTTTGTATCTCTTACTTTTTTGTACTTGTGGTAACTTGTATGAATAATAATTTTTATTAGGCCATTATATTTAGTTTTGAGCTAGGTTTTAGTGTGTTTATAACTTATATATAGAAATTTTTTTTAAACTGGTACTTGAGACCTGAATCAATATAATTGCTTAATTATCTATTTGAATGTTGGTTTCCCGCACTTTTTTGTATTTTTGTATTTAAGGATCATTTCATAGAATGTATAGTACTTCTGATGAAGTTTGTTTTTTAAACAAACGAAAAGCTCGTCAAGTTTACTCTGTTGGTATTGTTTTATTAAATACACATATAGTCTATTTTGCCGTTCAGTCTTTTTAAGTTACTGCTTATAAACTGGAAAAGCCAGCTGTAATGTCGTCAGTAAGTTTTCATTCTAGAAAACAACCAAAACAACAAACTAAAAAACTTACTGAAAACTCTGCCAGAGAATACACAACCAAGTATGATGAACTGTTTATTAAAACAAATAATGAGCGCTTTCATCTAAAAGCATACAGACTTCTTCAGATAAAACAAGAACAATTCAAAATTTGCACTTAAATAGCTTCCTTGTCACATGACACCCATCTAAGCAAAGCAAGTATACATTTAAAGCAACAGTTGTCAAGACAAGTACATCTATTAAAACAGTGTGTTTAAGATATGAAATTGACATTACTAACTTAAGCTAGGACATAAGCAAAAGTGTACACAAATGCTGATACATTCACCCTAAAAATAAAAGCAGATGATAATAAATATAAGCATATTATTTTTCATATACTTTCCTCTTGGGTAAGCACTGTATAGATATAAAATCATTAAGCCCTGGGTGGACTGAAGCATTCAGAAATATTTGCCACCAAAGCTTTCTCTCTTCAATTAATAATTTCCATGACCCACCCCTGGGGCTGGTCTCAACTTTCTCAATGATAGCAAACAAAAAATGATGGTCTGGAAATTGCTGAATATGCTTGTAGAGTGCATTTGTAGATTTACCTTTTCTAATCTCATAGTTATGTTCATAGATACGATCTCTAACCTTGCGTTCTGATTTGCCAGTATAAAAACTATTGCACTGGTGACATACTGCAACATAAATAATCCCCTTTGTGTGACAAGTAAATTTTCCAGGGATTAAAATGGTACATTACTGATGGAAAGGCTACTCCACACAAAAATGAAAGGGCATTGTGAACATGCCCCACACTTAGTCATGTGCCTTGTAGTTGTTTTATCATTAGAATGCCCCTTAAAATCATATATGTTTTTGAAACAAATACCTTTTTATAGACTATATTAGGTGCTTTGCTTAAACATTTACATAAAATTCTATCATTAGAAATGAACTGCCAATTTTCTGATGATATTTCTAACTGCTAGGCTGTCAACTGAATATGTGGTAAGAAAGGCATGTGCATAGCTAGCTTGTTGCTGATACATACAATTGTCTAATGCTCTAGAATGGTGTTCTATAACATGAATATCATTAAATTCATTTTCTATACTACCTAGGTTAGTAGTCTCATACTGTAAAAGGGGTACATATGTACCTTGAGCTCTTTTTGTTTTGACTTACTCATTTAATGATCTGAGTAATGCTTTAGGGTATCCCTTATTCAAGAACATGGTGGGAAGTAAATCAATTGTTTCGAGAAAATCACTATGTCTAGACACCATTCTTGCTGCCCTCACAAACTGGCCTTTAACAATTGCCCGCTTTTGATGTTGTGGGTGGCAGCTAGTATAATGTAAAAACATATTAGAATATGTGGGCTTCTGACAGATTTGGGAAACAGCTCTTAAGCTCACTGAAATAGCTTCTTTTCTTAGCTGGACATCTAAATAGGCAATAGAATCCTGGCCTACATTATGTGTGAATTTAAAATAAAATGTAGCACTGTTTATGTATGTTATAAAATCATCAATTTTATCCATGCTGTCTGGCCAAGTTATAAAATATCATCCAGGAAGCGTGTGTACATGTTCCAAGATTATCTATAATGGCTGTTAAATAAAAACTTCTCCTCCCATGAGGCCATGACTATATTTGCATACAAAGGCCCACAAGCTGCTTTCATTGCAATGCCTTTTTTTGATGAAAATAATGACCTTCAAAAAAGAAATAATTATTATGTAATACAATGCCCATCAAAGCACTGAGTGCATTACTTTTACTCTGTGACATTTTAAAATGAATGTTCATCTAAATATTCTGAAAACCATTCAAGGCCAATTGTGTGCCGAATGCAGTTGAATAAATCTTGCACATCAATAGTAATAAAAGTAACTTCTGAAACATTACTTAACTGGCTTACTGTTTTCAAAAACTCCCAAGAGTCTTTGCAAATACGACAGATATTACAACATTTTGGTTCAACATTTTGTCAATGTATTGTGCTATAAAACTTGTTTTTGATGTGCCTGCATCAACAACAGGTCAAAAAGGTGAACAATCAACATTTTTATGTATTTTGTGCATGCCAAATATCGCTGGAATTCTAGGTTCCTTAACAGACAGAAATTTGAATTCATCCAGTTGGATGTCACCCTGCATGAGCATGTCATATAAAACAACATCAATTTTGTGGTATGCAACATGTATCTCATTAACAGGTACTCCTGTATAAGTACTATCATACAAGAGATTAAACATATGTTGTTCGTAGTCTATGATGCATGACTACCAAACCTTCCCCTTTACCTGGGCACATACATCACAGATTTTTTTGTATTTTTATCTCTTTCAAAATATCATGCTGCTGGTTAGAAAGATTCTCAAATACTTAATGTCCATTTCAGAAACCTGCTCAAACAAATTAGGGGTGGGATGAAGCTCAGGGTTGACTGCACTAGGAATACATAAAACACTTGATTCATATGCAGTAAAGTTTTTGTGGCCCATCAGATACTGAAGGTTTAGTTTCCTGACATATAATTTAAGCTCACTAATAGATTTTGTTATATCCAGCCTCTTAACGTAACCTATACAAAACAAATCAGCATGGAAAGTATTTAAATCAGCAAAACTATATACATTTTAAAGTCACTAGTAGAGTTGAATATAATATTACAATTATGTACGGTCATCTCCTCTGTCTTTGCTGTCTCCTCCTATTCCAAATCCGAGCTGACCTCCTGGGGGAAGCATACTCCAAAGGGTACTGATGTACCACATCATTCTGTTCAAAGGACACTGGTCACTGATTACTTCTGTGCATTCTTTTAAGTCACGCTCATGCGTCTTGATTTTCCGTTGCTAAAATTTCTAGCATGTATTATCCACATCTGAAAAAAAAACAGATGTGAATCTTGCTTGCACTTGATGGAAGAAAATATCTTCATGGATAGTTTTAGCTATTTTTTTGATGTCAGAGTATAGCATTTCCATCTCCCTAAGACTGTGTTTGATCAAGAGCTCCATAAATTCACATCCATGTTGATCAAACATGGCTAGGAGCTCCTGGTATAGGAGTAAATGCTGTACCAAGCCTGTGGGAAACTTCCAAGCTCTCAGCCCTTTGGGAACATGTTGCATCTTAATAGAGTCTTGAAAATACCAATTTCCCTGCTGGAGTTTTTCGGTACTTTAAGAGCTTTTTTGTGTAATTCAGATAACTGCTGGTCAAGGCTCTGTACTTCAACAGTATTTGTATAACAATTCTCCACAGGTCTATGCAGCCAAGAGTCTAAATTAAAAACACCACCGGCATTTCTGGATTCAGTAGACGCAACAGAAGATTGAACTTGCATTGTGCTGGTATAATTAAATCCATTTGGCTCCCAAACGGATCTGAGCAAAGGCCGACTGCTCTGCAAGCTCTCTCCCTGTTGTAATGGTAGACGCTGCGACAACTGTTGCACTAACAGAGTAAGGATGTGAATGGAAGCATTCATAGCTTTCTAAATCAACAGTATTCCCCAAGGACTGGTTTCCAGAATCAATGACTAAAAGGAAAACAACCAAAACAACAAACTAAAAAACATACTGGAAACTCTGGCAGAGAATACACAACCAAATATGGTGAGCTATTTATTACAACAAATAATTAGGGCTAATGTCTGAAAGCATACAGGCTTCTTCAGATAAAACCAGAACAATTCAAAATGTGCACTTTAATAGCTTCCTAGTCACATGACACCCATCTAAACAAAGCAAGTGTATATTTAAAGCAACAGTTGTCAAGACAAATACACAAATGCATCAGCATTTGTGTAACATCTTTACTTATGTCCTGGCTTAAGTTAGTGATGAGTAACAATTATTCTGAGCTTTATATCTTAAACACACTGTTTTAAATACATGTACTTAGTTGTGAATTCTCTAACAGAGTTTCCAGTAAGTTTTCATCTATCAATACAAGAAAAAAGATTGATCTGATAAAAAAATACTACCTAAAATTTAATGGTGAACATATTTATTATTTACAATTTTCTTACCAGAACAAATTAAGACATAGCACCCTGTGAGAGAAAACTCCACTAAGCATTTGAGGGAAATGGTTGACAATGCAAATAAATAAAACAAAGTAAGCAATCAAAATTAAAAAAATAGTTGCATAATAAAGTAGAACAAACAGAGACAAACATATAAATAAATACTGCAATCCAAACGTTGATATGAAATAAATTGATGGGGATCGGGGGATACAGTTCTTTATCTCATGCTACATTTTTATACTTATTATAAAGAAGCAATCCTTCCATATGCAAATCCAAGAATAAAGTCAGGCTTCTTTAATTTCATACCTAAAACTGAGATCCTAATAGACCCTTCTCATCTTAGCACCATCTCATCACCACATGTGCTAAATTCTGTACAGCAGGCAAAAGCATTGTGCCAGAAATGTTACTTAATACTAACTTATATACTTTGTTGCGAGGGCTATACTACTATTATTGTGTGGTCTACATTCACAGGAGACACAATTAACTTCCGAACAAGCATCTAAAATAGATGAAAATTGGAGAGGGGAGGAAACAGAGCAACTACATTTGAATAAAGAAAACACAGTGCGTTAAATCAGGAAGACTAAGGATATTTATTTATTTGAAACCAAAGGAGTACCGCACCCACAGACTCAAAAAACATGTTTAAAACATCATGGCATGATGTTTCCTACACTTTAACAGCACTCTGGGATTATTTACAGGATTTTAAATATTTTTATATGTAATTCCAGACTCTGACCACCTGGAGGCTGGCATATTGACGTGGTTTGGATAAATCAGGTTGCCATTCAGTATCCCAGAAATCATTGTTTGGCTCAAAAATGTTACATAATGCAGGCCTCCATTTGCCTAAAGTTCCTGTCATTTCATAGATGCCGCATGCGTACAAAGTACTGAGTAAAATAGAACAGTGTAAGTAACATTCCCTGCTGCTGAATGACTACTTAAAACAGAAACAGTGCAAATGCCACAGGACACACTCAAAGTACTGTTTACTGCTGCCTTTTTTTCTAATTTAGTTTAAATGGCACTAATTTGTGAGACAATGAATTCCAGTCCATTTACGTCTCCCCTCCCCCATAACACTTAGCTTCCCTAGCTGTCAAAGTCCTGAGGGTAATTTGACCTGGTAATTCCATTGATTGGCAGATCTCAGCAGGGTTATTGACTCATGTAATTTAATCTTTGCTCTAGCATTTCCTTTGTTAGAGGGGACATTTTTTTGCTGCACTATAGCCATGGCCTTACTTGACTGCATTCACATCCAGTAAGGTCTTGCACCAAGGAGCTAAAGAATAAAACATTTATACTATTAACCAGTTTAGATCTTTATTAATTTAAGTGTTAAGGTATCACTTCATGCTTCCACCTTGTTAAAAATTGAGATATACATGTGCAAAGTATGTTGGTATGCAGTGTTTGCCTTCATATGTTTTTACTCCACTGGTTGGTTTGCAAAAAAAAACCTTTTGCAGTGTCCCTGGATTTGTCTTTGTACATACAAACCACATTGCTATATTTTCCCCTTCCTTATTCTTGTGTCCAGAAGTCACTTATAACAAAGTAAAGTTTTTATTGACTTTTTTTTTAAATAAAGACATCAAGGTTAATTTACCTTGAATCAGATAATGGATGCCACTGCAAAGAATCACTGTTGAAATATTTGTGCATGGACAAAATCCCTTACTAAATCTATTTGCCAGCCTCCAGTTCAATTGGTGCTATGGCTTTAATATACTGGTGTGTTTGCTCATGCCTTCCAAATATCTCCACCATTACATACCAGTTTTGCAGTGTAGTAACCACCCGACATGCCCATACACCTTTAGTCATCAATATGCAGCTACTCCTGTTCATGTGAGTATGTGAATTAATTTTCACACTTAAGGTGTGGAAGCTGCACTGAATAATTCTATGTGCTTGTTCAGGTTTCACATGATGCTTGCTTACAGCTACTCTTATGTTAAGCCACTATGAATATGTTGCACTGCCACCTCTGATACCAGGGTAATGTTTTAATCTTTCTATTCCCGCACTGCACACTAGCAGTATCTGGTGCAAATACAACAGAGAAGTATGCAAGTGATACACCACCTAAGCATCATTTGCCGTGCAGAATGTACAAGTATGCATACCAAATTTCTATGTTTCCAAGCATCGGTGTTACTACACTACTACTGAATAAAATGAATATACTGAAGTGTAACATGACCTGTTACCAGATGTAATTAAGATTTTTTCCTGTATAAACAAATTTCCATGATTCTCTGGCTGTTTGGTTTGATTCACTTTACTGGCTACGTGTAGAGGTTTGCTCTTTCTTAGCAAGTTGCAGAAAATATTTTGTTATCTGGTTGTTTACCTGGTTAGTTTGACTGGGCACACTATGAACGTTTCCAGCGGCATCCCGGGGTAAAAGCTCAAAATGGTGCCATCTCAATGGTCTGACCTTGTACTGTAGTCCCTTAACTGCTGCCTTGCATATCTTGCATAAGGCAGATCTGAATTATCCATTGCAATGTCCAATTCAGTGTTTCATCTACAGATGATGTGCCTACTGCCTTTGACGAATGCATTGCCTAGGTTACAGTAAAAAAATAACATTGCAATAGGGAATGGATGGCAAACCAAAGAAACTAAGACAGTCACGACTACAGCACCCAACATTAGAGTACAACGTACGATTTCCTATCCATCTACAGGTTGCGGTGGTAGAACCCACAGCCATATGCATTAAAAGCAAATATACTCACCGATGTGCTGCTACCACTGCTTTCAAGTGCTGTAGCACAATCACTGATGACCATGTTCTAAACAAAACAATTACACATTGAAAACAGATTTCACATCAAGACAGTGACAAAAATAATGGCAATGCAAATACAGTCAGAAGGAATTCAGAAGAAACTGCACAACCTACAAGCTCTGTAGAGAATACAGAAACATCGGATTTGTGACATTACACAGACATGGTTTAAAGCCACAGCTAAATTGCCTTGCACACATGTAGACCATGAGGCACAAGAGAATGGGACACAAGGTGGAAATGTGTCTCAGTCTTGATTAGCAGCAAGTATTCTTCAATATTTTTCAAACCAGATGATGCCCAGGCATTTACCCACATGCAAATAACTGGAGAGTGTCCCTTACCATATCTTGTGGCACAAGAAATCACAGCTCAATATAGGAATGAATGCTGATTATCATCTGCTGTTAAAATCAAGTAAAAACACTAACACCTTATGCAAAAACTCAGAATAAGTTTTGCAAGGATCTGCCTATGCACACATGATAATATGCTGATTATTAGTCAGAGAAAATCAAATGTAATGTTCTTTGGCACCCCATAATAGCTTGCTAAAACTCTGCACCTGGCAATAACTGACACATCAGGCAATATGCTGCCTGTAGTAACAGAGCAAAAAATATCCAGGATCATATTGGACCCTACTCTCTTATTAACAAACCATACAGATAATATTAGCAGAACCTTAAATAACTAAATTTATGCTACAAGCTCTCATACCTTCTCACCTCCAGCATGTGCACAACCAAAGCTATAAACATACTTATCCCAAAAACTGAGCATGGGCTCCCTTTAATAGCTCTTCACTCTACCACAAATACAAATAACACTTGTACTGTTACTTTTACAAAGATCTGTAGATTTGAATTACTTGCAGAACCAAATATGCATCTTTGCTATTTCCTCCAATGCTTCAAGTAGCTACCCATCAATGAAAGAACAACCTTTCTACTTGGTTCAAAGATATAGAATTATTAAAATGGGACTTCGTCTACCTCTAAAATCCAAACTACATATTAACCAAACTCTTATCTGAGAGACAGTCAGGAAGATGGCTTAATATTTATCAGACCATGTTTCAAGACAACCACAGGAAAACATGCATTCTCAAAGCTGGATTCAGCAGGCTGGTATAATCTCCCAGGAGTAGCTAGGGAGCAAAGCAATCTGGAAGCATTCAAAACTAAATTAATAGAACTGCTGTGGGATACCAGATGCCTGTGCTATTGTGACAATGACTGGTCAGTTCTTGATGTTGGAGTGAATGGCTAGCCATTGCATACCATGCCTATGCCAAAACACACCTGCACTATGACTGTAGCATTGATATATGTATGGTAAATAAAGCCATCCTGAGGGAAAGCACTTTGAATGACACTATCATTATGTTGAATGGTGCTACTGTTTTTAGCAAAATGGATGGTGAAGGCAGGTTACTACCAAATGGAAGTGAATCCTAAGAACAGAATAACAAATACATTTTTAATCACAAAGGTCTTAGAAGATACAGGAGTTTAATTTGGGTTGTAAGATTGGTTGCAGAAATTTTCAGATGTATAATATAATTTATCCCAGGCATTCTGAATGTTAACATTTTCTTTGACGATGCAGCCTGTGGCAAAACACAGAAACAATGATTCTATAAGCCAGGTTTTACAAATATGCAAATAATTTTGACATTAAACTGAAATGCAAATTTAATACATAATTTCTCGAGTTTTATGGTAATATATGTTCAAGGAAGGAAGGGTCACCAAATCTAAATAAAGTTAAGGCAATATACAACATGTCACCATACTGAAACGCAAAAGTAGTAAGATGTTTCCCAGGCATGGTAAATTACAATCCCTTGTATGGGTAGCTCTTTAAATGATAACTGCCTTTCTAAGGGTTTTAGGATTAGTAATTTAAAAAGTGTTAGTATGCCGCAGTGGTACGGCGGTAGCATTGTTACCTCACAGCAAGAGGTTCTCCCGTTCGATTCTTGGCTTGGCTTGGGAGTGCCTTCCGTGTGGAGTCTGCATGTTCTCCCCGCGGTTGGGTAGCATTCGAAAGACATGCGTGAGTAAATGGGCGTGCCTTCGTTGAAGGTTGGGCGTCGAGCTGGCACCTCTGCATTTCGTAAAAATCTACTGCCAATCATTAGCAGATCGGAGTTCCGCTGTGGCGACCCCTTACCGGGAAAAAGCCGAAAGACAAACAACAACATGTAAATAAAAAGTGTTAATATGGTGCGTTTTATTTTTTATGAACAGGAGTTTCTTACTTTACTGATCGCTCTCTCATACACACACGCAGGCAATTTTACATTCATACACACACTCTCCATGCATTGCTTTACTGTTTGCTCTCTCACACACACAGGCACTTTTACATTCATACACACACTCTCCATGCATTCCCTTACTGTTCGCTCTGTCATACACACACGCAGGCACTCCTACATTCATACACACACTTCATTCTCTCCCCATGCACTTGCAATCACTGCCCAAACAACACAATAATCAAACCCACTACCCTGATGTCTGCAGAGAGACATATTTTAGATAAAAAAATTTGTAGGTGGCAAATAACCGATGGGAGAAGCACAGCAACATAATCGAGTGTTTGTCGGTGTGAGTGTGCAATTACGATCTAACAAGCCATTACTTTACACTCGCTAAGCTGTTTAGCGAGTATAAAATAAGAAAAAAAAAGTAAACAGCAAAGCGAGTGTAAAATAATGGCTTGGAAGTTCGTAATCGCACAGTCATGCACACACAAAACTTCAGACATCACAGGGCCATAAAGAAAAACGGTTGCTATTGGCAACCAAGACCACATGGAACAGCTGGCAAAGGAACACCACAGGAAAGGAAATTACATTAAAAAAAAAGTACAGGGCATTAAAGGAGTAAAACAGTGCCAATTTGCAGACTGAAGTGGGACTAATGCATCAGACAATGGACAGCAAGTTTTTTCATTACACCTTCTCACTGAACAGATTACAAGACGGCACAACCACTACCCATATTGAACAGGAAATCTTTAAGGTAGTCAGTGGTACTGCTCTTTAGGAAAGTTTGAGAAAATAACTTTGGAAAGAAGACAACTTTATAGTAATAATTGCCACTGGCAACCAACACCATGCGGAACAGCTGGAATGCTGCAGCAAAGGCAAATAAATATAAAAAAGTACAGTACTAAAGGGCCACAGTTCAATACCAAGTGCATACATGTATCCACAACAGTTGTTTGGTCAGCAGGACCCAAACAAGGAATGTTTAAACATTTTTGGATGCACGTGTGAACTTATGCAGCACAGCGATCGAAAAGCCAGGAGAAATGAAGATGCCACATTAAAGAGATACTGATACTTTGCTGTCAAACAATGTATTTCTACAAAAAATGTCATACTCACCAGTATAAATCCACGAGGGAAGCTGATGCAGAAAGAGACTCACACAAGGTTCCAATAGGGAAATACAGCGTACTGGAAACACAATGCTAAAAAGAAGTACCCTACCTCCTGCACTTGTATTTGAGCACTCAGGCTGGGGGAAGGACAAGGGAGCCATGACATCACAGAATGGGTGGGTCTTATTATTTTAGTTAGAATCAGATGACGGCTGTGGTGATGTCACTTTGGGGGAGGGAACTGATTAAAAAAAAAAAAAAAAAAGTACCTGCACTGCCTGGCCTCGATGATGTCAGTAATTGGGCGACTCCAGCAAGCTTTATTCAAACGTGAGAGAATCATTTTGTAAGTGAAACCATCACAGTATGAGAAGGTAGGCTTCTGTTACAGAAGTAAGGGGAATTATAAAAATTGTAAATGCTTTATTGTTGTTGCTTTACAGAGGACAATGTAAATAGGGAGGAAAAGGGCCGTGAAGTTGAGGAATACATTAGAGAAACCTTTACAGCATTGAAAAAAAATGTAATTTTAATCTAAGCTTTTGAAGCACTGAACAATAAAGGTTACATATAAAATAAGTTAGAACAACATATTACAAACATTAAAGATATAATGAATTACAATAGAACAATAAGGAACAATTATTGTAACTGTGAACATACTCAATAATCTACAACTACAGTATGCTCCTAACACAACTATATTATGTTCATTCCACTGTTAATTGCTGCAATAGTGTTTAACTCTTGGAAAAATTCTTAACGCTTATGGACCTGCGGGTGGCTGTCCATGAGAATGTATTTGTTGGACTATTCCTTGTAGAATGGCTGTGGCAAAAGAAGCCTGGCTGTAGAGTTAATGTCCAAGTTATAATGCTTACAGAAATCTGTGGTGTTGAAGGTAAACTCTAGCAGTAGCAGCTACTGTGCTTGTATAACTGGTTCTCACCTACCGTGTTATAGTATAGTCACAGAACAAATAACAGAAGGATCTGCATGAGCCAGACATTTTAAGATGGTATATTTAGAAACAGGCCTGCTCCCAACCCTTTGGAAAGGTTACAAATAACAGGTCTAATTTATATACTTCTTTAATCCTGCCTGGGTAAAATTTCAGTTGCCTAGGCACATCCAGAGTCTCCAAGATCCTTTCCCTCTTGCTCTTTGAAGTGGGGCAGAAGACATGGCTGGTGAAATGATTTAGAGAGATGCCTGTCACCACCTTTGATAAGAAGAGGTGTAGAAGGATAGCCTAACCTTGTGGAAGATGACAAACGGCTGCTTCATATGACACCATGTAATTCTGATGTATTTTCACAGTTCTATTCCTCTCCAACCATTCTGCCTCTTCTTTTGAACTCGAACTTCAGTCTGATTTTCATGCCTTTATCCAACGAGTCAGTGATAAACAATTACTAAACTCCTGTAAAACAAAAACAGTGCTTTTTGGCGCTAGGCAACAGCTGACTTCTATCTCTAGGCCTCTAAAAATCCTTGATCATCTTATTAAGTCTATTGAAAATGTCATTTCACCCAAATACCCCTCCCTAAATTTCCAACTCTATCTGGACCACACACACACACACACACACACACACACACACACACACACACAAATCAACTTTCTCCTATTTTGGGCTTATAAGCTTATAGGATTTCCCCTTTTCTAACCAGACCCTGTAGAAGTGCCATGAGTAAAGATATTTTACTGGCTCATCTAGAATATTGTCTCCCACTAACTGCTACAGCTTCTAAAAGAAATATATTCATTTTCAGATTCATCCCTTTCTCCCCAAGAAATGAACACCACTGAAAAAGCTAACTGGCTACCTGTGAAACAATGTGATGATGTTCTGCGTGCCTCTTACCTATTTAAACTTACCAAGAAAGACACCTTCCCTCCACTAGCAGCCAGACTATTCAGAGATCCACCAACATACAACTTTAGACATCCTAACCACTCGTGCTCTCTCCTACAACCCCCCCCCCAACCAAAACTAGGCTTCACTGAACATACTGTGCTTTCACAGTATTTGGTCCCAAACTGTGGGAACCTCTCGCTTCTTTTCTTAAAGATCATTCCTCTTACCCCATTTTTCATTCACAAATAAAAGCACACTTCCAGACACTTGGAAAATTAACTGCTATCTCTTTGGTCATATAACTTAGTCTCTTCATTCCCTCCTTCTGTCTACATACTTTGCTCTGACTATATTTTTGATTGTGATTCTTTCAACATACCAACTTTGATTCCACTCTGTATTTAATGTTTCCATATACTGTTTTATCAATCACCAAGTATATACTGTAATTCATCTATTGCCTTTATACCCTCCGTCTAGTCATAACATTCACTTTGCATATAATATATGTATACATTGCATTTTGTCATCTTCTCTGTTTATAATGTCATGGATCTATTGTGTTTTTCCCAGGCTGAGACTAAAATGGGTCCAATGGGATCAGTGCTCTACCCCAGTCAACAAATTCAAAATAAAATAAAAGTATTTTCCTGGCAGATGTAATGGCCACTACATAAATAGTTTTCAAAGTCAGGTACTTGACGGATGTCACAGCCAATGTTTCAAACAGTGCAATGATAACTCTTGTAGCACAAAGTTGAGGTCTCAGAAAGGAAAGATTACTTTCTTGGCATGTCCTAAGGTACAAACTCTCCTTAAGGAATTGCTTTACTTGTAATAGTGCATAAAGGGGATGATACCATATTAGGCAGGCAGAGAGACATGTGCAGCCACTGAGGCACAGAACAATGCTGATTTATAAAGGTATGGTTAGCACCTGAAGGCCAAGTATGATGAAGACTTGTTAGGATTCTTGGCCATTTTCAGGCATCGTTTTCATTTTGCTAAGTATGATTTCTTTGTATCTGGTTTCCTAGCCTCCCTTAGAATAGTAAGCAAGTCCTTGGAAAACATCTATCTAAAAACGACATGTGTTAGATTATCCAAGCTGGGATGTATGACAGAACTCTTGTTTTGGGTCAACAGCTCTACATGCTGAGGGAGAAGGAAAGGTGTCATTCTTGTAGTGTTCAGCAGGTGTAAGACCTAGTGCTGTCTTGGCCAAAATGGAACTATGAGAAGCACTTCTGGCTTATTTTCTTTTATCTTCTGAATTACCCTGAGTAGAAGAGGGATACAGGATAAGTGTAGAAAAAAGACCCACCCATCTTATTAAGAAGGCATCTATTGCCTATGCACTTGATTTTAATGTCCTGGTGCAAAGGTTTCTTACCTGAATTCTTTCTGGAAAAGCACAAAGGTCTACTTCTGGCACACCCACGCTGTGAATCAAATTCATAAATATTTCCCTCATCAAGTACCCATTTGTGTGCATCTGCCTCTGTTCAACTCCACTGGTCTGCCAGAGTCACTTTCCATTGAAGGAATATAAGACACCCAAATGGTCAAGCCTGAATTCTGGGTCAAGGACCATGCCTTCATGGCTAGCCTGCATAAGGAGAAGAGTGCAGCAGTCATCTTCTTGATAATGATGTCCTTTCTCCTCTGATGTTTAATGCAGGACCCTTGAAGTCTCAGATCCAATGAGTAAGTCCCCCAAACTACATCTGACAGGTTTGAAGTGACTGTGTAGATGTCTGGTCCTAGCTTGAATGGGAGCCCATGCCTGAGCTTCTCCTGTTGGATCCATCAAGAGCGCTCCTTTTTAATATAAGACATTAGGGGAGTGGGGCACTACAAGCAGTAGGCATGCTGGCACCACTGGCTCTTTTTCAATTATCCCATGCAAAGTCTTGCCAGGAACACCATCAGGATTAAGAAGGCCATGTACCCCATGGTTCTGAAGAACACCCTGATTATAGTCTGACTTTACGATTCTATGGTGGCAAAATAAGAACTTGGGAAAAGCATCCTCTGAAAGAGAAGAATGTTGCTCTGGTTTACCATGTCCATAAGGGTTATCAGAAACTGGAGTTGTTGGGAGGGCACTAGCTGGGATTTTGGAAGGTCCAGAGCTCCCAATTTGTAAGCTGGCCAGGGTAAACTACAGAGCTGTCTGCATTTCTTCTGTGGATTAAGACTGAATGAGTCAGTCATCCAGGTAAGGGAAAATGTGAATGCCCCTGGTCCTACAATAAGCAATTACTGGAGCCAGGCACCATGTGAACACCCTGGGAATAGTAGATAAACCAGTGAGAGGACAAGTTGGTAAGGGGCACTTCCTGTTTTGAATCTGAGGAACTGTCTCATCTGTCTGTCTGTCTGTTCTGGCAATGACATGAGGAGGCCTGCAACTTTTAGATCTAAGATTACCATGAAGGTCTGAGGGAAGAGAAAAAGCAGTAGGGCATGCAAATTCAGTATTTTGAACTTTGGCACAGAAAGCATCTTATTTAGCCTTAATAATACATCTCCAAGGGCCATCGTTTCTTGAAATTAGAAGTAGTCTTGAGGCAAAATGGCACATGTCTGATAGTTTAAATTAGATCCTATGTTTTGAAGTACTGGACTCCCTAGAAATCTCTACTCATGAGCAGATGCAGATGACTTTGATTTCCAAATTGCAGACATCTTCATTTACCAAAATCAAGGGTATTCCATTCTTGACCTTGGTTATCACAATTTGGGAGTTGGAACTAGATGCCTGGAGGCAGGCATCTGCATCCACTGGCGGCTAAAGTGCTTTGGCTTGGGAGGACGTGTTTTTTTCCATGAGTGTGCTGGTTTCCTGATGGGTGTTGTCAGAGGCCTAAGTCTAAGTAGGCATCAGGGCTTGGGGAGGCAAAGGCACTTTACTGTAATCAAAGCCCTATAGCCTAGTGATGCATAGAGACTCAATGTATATGTTACCAGCCTCCTGGGATCCCTTCTCCCATGTGCACTTCTCTTCACATTTTTAAAGTAGGGCGTTTGAGGACAATTTATTTAATGCCATGGTGGCTCCGGACAAAGCGCACAGCCTGTTCTGGTACAAAGAGCCCCAGGGAGACTTAGGTCTCCACTTGATGGTCTTCTGGTTGACCTTAGCACAATGAGGACAAAAGATAATGAGCTCCTCCCCTAAACAAAACAAGCACTGAATGTGAAAGTCCTTACGATGGTTTTGCTTTCTATTAAAACTGCACTTTTAGAATCAAGGAATAGACAAAAGAAATCCATTTTTTCCCTAACAGAGTAGGATGTCCATCATATAGGTGGGCAGGCTGGCGAGAAGGGAGAAAAGCTTTGGACGTCAAGTTGCTTAGTTCCAGGAGTTTGCATTACTGTTACGGTGAACAACAGAATGAACTTTTCAAAATACTAGACTTATTGGAAAGAAAAGGAAAGTCTGAAATGTTGTTTTGCGAATGAAGTTGGGGTAGGGTTGTTTGGGGGGGGGGGGGTTCTCAACCACTAGTGTTGTTTAAAAGACAGAAATTCAAACTGCATAACATACCTGAGGTGAAGAACACATGTAGCAGACATATATATATATGTTTGGTTTCTACAGCAATGTGGAAAACTAGTTATGTTAGGTCCCTGTTACACTGAAGACAAGACAATAATTACTAATAAAGATTCAACCATTTACATGATACAAACATTAAGCTATTTTGGGTAGAAGATTTTAATAGTGTTCTATGTGAAACAAAACGGAGAAGGGAAATGTAATGCCTTGTTATGAAAGCAGATTTGAGAAATGGGAAATTTATGAAGTTTATATAGCACTGAAACTATATACAAGACAGAAAGTCTGGCTATCCATATACATTTTATTTTTGGAAACAGAGCATGTAATTGTCATGACACCATCCTCCAGATGATACTAAATAAAATGTGCCAACTCATAAAACCTTGACATTAGTGTACTCATTACTGCACATTGTTGTCCTTAATGAAACTGTAACAGTTGTGGTTAAAAGTATATATATATATATATATATATATATATATATATATATATATATATATATACGGTACATTCTACAGGTGGGTGTTTGCAAGACAAAATAGCCTTGAAACACATAAAAACCCTATGAAAGGTATGTGTAAGTGCATATTACTATTTATCTACACACACACACACACACACACACACATATATATATATATATATATATATATATATATATATATACACACACACATATATATACATATACACACACACACACACACATATATACATATACACACACACATGTATGTATATATATATATATATATATATATATATATATATATATATATATATATATATATATATAAATAAATTCGGCCTCCCAGGCCAAGGACAACCACAAGGCATTCTTTACCTTTGTCCACAACCTCAAAAGCAATACACAGTTGTGTACAGATCTCATGGATAATAGAGCCACCGATACTGATACAGAAGATATAACAAACATACTGGCTGACAAATTCAGCTCCAACTTTACCATCTCTCCCCTCTACCTTCCCTCTGCAAATACCATCAAATATCACTTCCACTGCTACTACTAGGGAACAAGTCCTTAATACTCTCTCTAAGACCAAAAACACTGCATCAGTGGGTCCAGACAATATCCCAGGATGCCTTCTAAATAGCATGAAAAATGACCTATCAGGGCCTCTGGAATTGCTATTTAACTGTAGCCTCCAAACAGGCTTTGTGCTTCATAAATGAAGAACAGCAGCAGTCGTCCCTGTGCACAAAGGTGGGCCATCAACAGACCTTGGAAAAAACAGACCCATAAGTCTCACTAGTCTCATATGCAAAGATATGGAAATAATTATTATGGAAACGATCAATAAAGACATAAAAAACCTCCAGACACTGGATGGACCCAACCCAATTTAGTTTTGTCAAGGGCAGGTCATGCCTACTCAACCTGGTGGCCTTCTTTGAGATGGTCTCCAAAGCAATGGAAGAGGGCAAAATGGTTCACACTGCCTACCTTGACCTGGCCAAGGCATTTGACACAATACCCCACTCAGGCATTGTTGACAAACTCAAGAGGTTAGGTATAAACCCTTATGTTATCCAGTGGATAGCCAGCTGGATCATAGGCAAGACCCAGGTAGTTAGAACTGGAGAGTCCACCTCAACAAAGAGGTCAGTCACAAGTGGAGTCCCTCAGGAATCAGTGCTGGGACCACTCTCTTTTTGGCATTTACTTCTCTGAAGTTAAGGCTAAGGTCAATGGCCTCTGGATGACTAAATCTGCAGATGATTGCAAATTAAGAGTAGTCATAGAATCCTCCACCGACACAAATTTTCTCCAAGAAGGGCTGACACAGATAAATAACTGGCGTCAGAGCCATGGACAAAAATAAATATCAACAAATGCATAATAGCATTCTTCAGGAAGTTATCCATCCTTGGTAATTATCTTATTGACAACACACGCCTGACTCAGTAGTCAAGGACTTGGGGACACACATAGAGAGTATTCTAGTCTTTGACCATCATGTGTCAACAGTAGTCAGGAATTCAGTCGATGTTGTGCAACTTATAAACAAAGGTATGGCATCTGGGCCCAAGGAAGTCATTGTTCCACTGTATATCGCATTCATTAGACCTGTCATTGAGTACAATGCCCCCTTTGGTATGCACCTAACCCGGCATATCCAACAACTGCAGCATCTACACAAGCTCCTCACTAAAAGAATACAGGGCATATGTAACATGTCTTATGCAGACTTCCTCAAGGCCCTCTCCCTGTATTCTGTCTCCTACAGGCTGTTGAGGGGAGATCTATGCCTGGCATACAAAGCTCTGTCAGACCCCACTCTGATGGACCTCCTGCATATCTGCAAAACAAACAACACAATAATTACTTGTTCTAAACACTTAATCCTTGTCTGTGATATAAGTAGGACCTGCTGGAGAGATAGGCATGTATCCCAGAGACTATCCCTTCTAGAGAACAGGCTCCCCATCAATGTAAAGCAGAGTTTCTCCCTAACCTAATTCAAGTGTAACTTGGATAATTGGATAGACAACAGGAAATTCATCCCTGGTTTGACACCCAAGTTCCTACTGGACACAGGCAGCATGTAAATGTTTCATCTCCAGGCCCCTGCTTGTAACTGTTTCATCTCCCAAGCCCCTGCTTATATATATCAAGGGTACCAGAACTTGTCAGAGATTTGGGATGCATGGCTTGGCTTAAAAAGGCCCTAGTGGTCATTAGCCTAGTACACACCTACGAACCGATAATGCATACACAGGGTAAGCCACCAGATCCCTGTATGCTTCAGTCTTGAGAAATGCAGACTCCTTCTCCTCTCCCCTTCCCAGCTCTGCTTACAAGCCTAACCTGGACAACTGTACTGGGGGGCTGGCAGCCCCAAAGTTTAATGGGTTAAAACAGGACACGAGAGATGTGAAAGTGAGGGGAATAGTGGAACACTGGAAGCAACCTTCTTTGCACTGCTGCAAATCCCCATTAAGTAAAGTCCAGTGGAGCAGCTGATAAAGCAAACAAGTAAATAAACTGGTGAAAAAATGCTTTACAATGTCTGACTTAATTTCTCAGCTGTAAGCATGGAGTTGTGAAAGCAACTGCTATCATAGCATTCTTTATATCTAGTACTTTGTAACACAGTCAAATTGTGGTTTGGTAACAACTGCTTCATATTTACACTCATGTATACACAGATCACACCTCTACACACAGGGAAGGAGTTCACCTTTACTTGGCAACATAATATGGAGTTTGTCTGGATACCTCTACTCTGCAACAAAACATTGAAGTTCTCAAATTTTACCAAGTACATGCAGAGGAGATCTTCCTGGTTGACAAATTTGAAAAAAAAAAACAAGTAAAAGACAACTCTTAAACCCAGCATAACATCTTCACTGAAGAGAAGTATATAACATAGTCTCCTCTTGCAACTAGACTAAGCACGTAATTCTCTCTTTTCATCCAATAACGGTGAACACCTTTTGGTATTCTACAGTAGTCACAAAACCCTTACACTGCTTATCTTTGGGAGGTTAAGCACAAATGTGATCTGACTCTTGGTAAGTCTCTAATGTGTGCACTCGGTAAATTTGGAAAGTATACTTACAGTGGATTTTGCTAAGGCCATTAAAGTGAAAGTGTTGAACATGAATCACTGTTTAGTCTGCAGATTCTTACCTTGTCAGACGTTTTTAAATAGGCTAGTTTGAACATTTTCTGGAGGTACTTGGTATTCGCTTGCAGTCTTGCTAAGGTTGCACAGAAAGCCTGCTACAATATGACAAAAGGGTTTTCAGCAATTAAAAGAGCAAATTTTAAAAATGCATAGCTATATGATGGGGAAACCTACTGATGACATGAGAACAGCTACACTAAAATGCTGAAATAACACTGTAGAAACTGCAAGAAGAATTTTCTAATTCAAGCTGCCTACCCCCTCCTGTACCCTTTACTATACTGAGTCCCTCATATGTCCATAATACTCTGGCCTTTGATTTATTCAATAATCTTTTAACTGATGCTTATCGTATACTGCAAACATTACTTTATGCAGATGATTAATCTTACAATATACAGCTTTAACTCTGGCACCTTTTTCAGGATCTTCTCACTCTTAGATGATGTGTGGAATTCATGGCTCCCTACTGAAATGCCAGCACTCATAATACAGGCTGCCAACAGAATAAAAAAAATATCAAAATTCCTGGAGAAAAATTAATCTTGAACATCGCTCTTCTCCTTTAAACTTCTTTTTCTGCAGAAGGGCAAGCCGCCCCGCACCTTCTCCCACACCCTGAACTTATATATACCAGCTCTGAGATTGCCACACCTGAGAGAAATGAAAATATTCCAGGAAATGGACATCTCAGACTTGGTATATGTAAGTTTGTA
>NC_056735.1:409655393-409715393 GCF_019279795.1 Protopterus annectens | reverse complement strand
TCACTTTTCCTAGCTAGTCTAGATCCCAGGCTTTGCTTGTCTCAGGACTTTAGTTTCTGTGTTCAGAGCTATCCAGACCTTGCTATGGCAGAGGGAAGTCCTACTGCTTACCAGTGGGAGTGGTGAGCATTGTACTGCCTATCTAACACTAGAAAAGTGGTTTCCAGCTCTGAAATTGTAATTTTATTAGCCTTTTTGGGCTGATTTCTATCCCTTTCAACTTTCTGGCTTAAAAAAGTGTGTGTTTGCACATTTTTCGCATCGTGCAGCACCACAAGGCTACTGTTAAACTATTCCAGGTGCCAGAAAGTCTGCTCTTCAAATTTTCCCTTAGAATTAGCTAGCTTCTCAGTAGTAGCACTAAAATCTGAACCGCTGTGACTAGCACTTGCTCTAGAACCTGCTGGAAAGCACTAGGAAGCCTGAAACTGATACAAGCACTCAACTCTCCTTGTCAATAAGGAGAAATTAATCGTAGGCACTAAACAGCCTATAATTGCAAAGTACCTTGCAAATGTAAGGGAAAACAGCTCTTATACTTTACAAAAAAAGCACCGTGTCCAAGGGTCAGCTTCCGGTGATTTCTCCTGTCCACCTGGTGAATCTGGGCATTCTGGGCAATGTGGCAACTGCCTCATGTACACAGACAACCCTCTCCTCCTACCACCCAACATTACAAGCTGCGAGAGATGCACTTACATAGCCAAACTGGAAGCAAAGCTCTCTCCGGCCAAGACTGTGCTAGACAGTCAAGAGGAGAAGGTGAACGCCTGCACTACACCTCAAGCATCTCATAGCTTTTCAAAGCCCACACCATCAACACTCACACATAGCAACAATAAACCCATATATGCGGAGGCCCTTAACATTAACCTGCCCAAGCAACAAGAACCTCTGAAGCTGAAACGCAAACAAACACCAGTCACAACCAAAGTGACACATAGCTCACAACACCAGTGTGCCACCCAATAGCAGCCCCTAAGGCAAGACAATGTACCTAACACTTTAGTCATAGGTGACTCTATAGTCAGGCACACTGATGTCCCACTCACCAGGCTGAACAAGGAGAAAATTGCAGTCAGCTGCCTGTCGGGTGCCAGGATCTGCCATATAACACATGCACTCAAGTCACTCCACAACAAGTACAAATACGACTCTGTCATTGTCCATGCTGGAGTGAATGACTTGAGACGTACCTCCCAGGACTACATGAAAAGAGATATGGAAGAGCTCTGGGATCATGTGGCCTAGGCAGGTATGACCCTAGCCCTGAATAGAATCCTGCCTTCGCCAAGAATGATACCACAGTATAAGGACAAAATGATTGACTTCAACAATTGGCTAAGCTTCTGGTGTAATTCAAAGGGGATACAGTATCTGTCTGCCTGGGAAGACATGATCGACAAAGCACAATGCTTTGCCAGAGATAGTCTGCACCTGTCACCCCTGGGATTCAGGTTTCTGGCTAAAGCTCTTGGAACCCCATATAGTGCCTTTTTTAGGCAAGGTTCAAAGGACAAAACCACCACCATAACAGATACAAGCATGCACAATCTGAAGGTAATGCTACACAATGCTAGAAGTCTAAACCTCAAAATGCACTCTCTCGAGGCACTCCTAAAAATGGAGAACATTGATATCTGTGCAGTATCTGAGACTTGGTTCAAGGCTCCGGAGAGCACCCCTGCAATACCAGGCTACAACTCTTACCACACTTTTCAGCCACAAAACCAAGACCAAAACACTAAAGGTGGAGGAGTGTCCATATTCACCAAGGATAGTCGCACCTCCAGGCTAGTTGCCCAACACAATGCATCTGAAATTCTCCAGGTGCAACTAACACTAGGTAAGACTGCAATCTAAACTATAGCTTGCTACAGATCCCCCACCATGCCCCAAGATTCTCCCTACACCTTTCTAAACATACTGGAAAACATTAAGATACAACCAAACACCCTAATACTGGGTGATTTCAACTACCCTGCTATTAACTGGGAAAACTACTCGGGTACAAACTCCTTTTCCCAACGGTTCTTGGAATTCATAAATTCCAACGCCCTGGATCAACTAATCCATTGTCCCACCAGGGGCTCCAATATCCTAGACCTGGTCATTACCAACATGGGAGATAGATGCTCCACACCAGTGGTCACCCCTTCATTGGAGAGGTCTGACCATAAGCAAATCACCCTTGACATCCACATCCCACCCCCCAGTAAGGAAACCTCCTTAAAAAACTTCTCCAAAGCCAACTTCATGCTACTGAAGTCAGAAGTGACAAACTTCATGACCCCATGCAGACGGATCTGAAAGTTCAACTGCAGAATGTTGCACTAAGGCACTGTATGAGCACATCCACTCATGCATGAATCGTGCCATCCCAAATAGAACCAAGATGCTCTTCTCCAAAAAAAGGAAGCCAATCTGGTGGTCCCCTGCTATAAACAAACTATAGAACAGAAGGAAGAAACTGTTGAAGAAAAGAGGAAATCCCAGGATGCAAAAAACTCCCTCACCAGCCTCAGTAAGAAGCTGAGATCCCTCATAAAATCCTCAAAAGCTAGTTAAGAAAATAAAATTGCCAAAGATTCCAAAGACAACCACAAGGCATTCTATAGCTATGTCAAGAATCTAAATGGCAATGCTCACATCTGCTCTGAGCTTCAACAGAATGGCATTAAATATACTGATCCCAAGGATGTTGCCAATATCCTGAAAGATCAATTTAGTGCCAGCTTCACCCCCCTCTCACCCCCTAAAGGGCCCATCTCAATACCAAAAGATTGCCAAATTCCGGTAATCACTGCCACACAGGTAGAAACCGCACTCTCCAAAGCTAAGAATACAGCATCCATGGGACCAGATGACATCCCAGGCTGTGTACTACATAAACTACAAAATGAACTGGCACCTCACCTAAGTGTCATGTTTAATCATAGCCTCACCTCAGGCTTCGTGCCCACTGAGTGGCGCACAGCTACAGTTATCCCACTCCACAAGGGGGAATCCACCTTGGATCCTGGGAACTACCATCCCATCAGTCTGACAAGCCTGATCTGCAAGGGCATGGAATGCATTATCATGGAACTTGTAAACAAAGACATTGGCAACCTTCAAACACTGGACCCCACCCAGTCTGGGTTTGTGATGGGCCGATCTTTTCTCCTGAATGTGACTGACTTCTTCGAATCAGTCTCCAGAGCTGTGGACGAGGGTAAGGTGGTCCACACAGCCTATCTGGACCTTGCTAAGGCCTTCAAAACCATCCCTCACTCTGGAATCATTGATAAACTTACCAAGCTGGGTATAAATCCCTATGTCACTCGATGGGGTGCCAGCTGGCTTACTGACAGAACCCAGACTGTAAAAGTAGCCGACTCCAAATCCAGCTCCAGACAAATGATAAGTGGAGTACCTCAGGGTTCAGTCCTGGGACCACTCTTGTTTGGCATCTACTTCTCTGAAGTACAGGCCAACACTAAGGGACTCTGGCTAACAAAGTTCGCACATGATTGCAAACTGGGAGCCATTACTGAATCCCCAAATGATGTGGATATTCTACAAAAGGGCCTTACAGAAACAGATTCCTGGTGCCAGAGCCATGGGCTCAAGCTAAATGCCAAGAAATGTATAGTTATCCCCTTTGGAAAAAAACATGTACCCATAAATTACCACAGAGGTGGCAGTACACTAAACATTGAAAGTGTGATGAGAGACTTAGGGACACAGGTGGACAGTGGTCTCACTTTCCATAACCACATCTCCACAACAGTCAGGAAATCCTTCCATGTGGCACACTTCATCACTAAGGGCTTTTCATCCAGAAAAAAGGAGGTCATTGTCCCACTGTACTCATCCCTCATTAGACCCATTATAGAGTATAATGCCCCGTTTGGTATGTACCTCACAAGACATCTGCAATAGCTGGAAAGGCCACATAAATACCTCACTAAAAGAATCACAGGCCTAAAGCAGATGCCATATGCTGACCGTGTAAAAAAACTCCAGCTATACTCTGTGGCATATCGTCTACTCAGAGGCGATCTCTGCTTAACATACAAGGCCATGTCAAACCCTGAGCTGTTGGACATGCTCCACTTAAAGAAATCCCAATCCCTCAGAGCCACATGCTCCAGGGATCTAAACCTTGTCATCACAATGAACAAAACATGCTGGAGGGATAGGTTCCTGACCCAGAGACTCACCATATCTGGAATAGACTGCCCATACAAATTTCTGATCTTATGCAGTTTTGGCAAAGTCTTCTTGGCAATGTGCGATTCGTTTATATGGGGTTTCACAATTTTGAAGTAAACCCATATATGTATATAGATAGATAGATACAGACACACACACACACACACACACACACACACACACACACACACACACACACACACACACACACACACACACACATCAAACAATGAAAACAAAACAAACAATAACTGTACATTTAAAATATGGATGGAACAACCTTAACTACAATTAATCAGGTATTCACACATCCTAATGCTGTTAAGAAGACATTTCATCCACTGAGCTCTGCAGTTTGCTATTAGTCTTATGTATCTAAATTTGGAAGCCTATCTATGAAAAAGGCTCTGCATGTCTGTAGTCACTTTATATTAACTTGCTATCCAAAAGCTTTAGCAGCACAAAACCAGCACAAAAGATGTGAAAGAACTAAAAGGGATGCATACATTATTGTGGTTTACAGCAAGAGGAATATTATATTTTCATGTGGTATTTTACCAGTTATAGAAAAATTACCCTTATATTTTTAAAATATAGACTACTTTAAATGTAAAGCAGAGTCTGTGAAATCTTGGGAAGAAAAAAAAACAGCAGCATTTTTTCAATATTTCCACTGAGGAGAAATCACACTGTCAACATTATTATGAAACTTCTTCTCTTTTAGCTGTTCTGATTTAGTTTCAGTATGGGTTCATATACATTTAAAAAGTAAGACTGCATACTAACATTTCAAAAAGCTCAGAATACAGGCATCAGGGCTGCTGTGCTTATGTACAAAGACTAACTACACCATCCCTAGCTAAATGAACAGAATGTACAGGAATGATCCTGTATGCAAAGCAGTCAAACAGATCTGAAGATTTATCCACATTTCTTCTCAGGTATACCAAACAGTTTCTTTAGTTGAAAAGACTTTGGTAGCGCTGGTATCAGTGAGTCACACATTTTTGCATGCCTCTGGGGTTATCTTTTTAAGATCGCATGACTAATTTGCATTCCTTTCAAGAACATTCTTGCACAAGGAAAGGTGGGTTTCCTATGACTTGTCCCAAGACAGAAAGAAAATGAATGTATTTTCTCTCCGCTTTCTGGCAAATGGCTAAGACTGAGTAGTCACATGTACTAGCTGTAAGGGCAGATGGGGAACTCTAGGCAGTTATATGACTTGATGGTGTTAGTGGGTTGTGACGATCGTGCCCTGACCCAGCAATCAAGGAGCCTCAATCCTCACCACTAACACCAGGGAGATCATCTCATAGAGGAGGAAAGGATAACAAATACACACAGTAAAGTACAATTTCCCTTAAGTGCACACAGAGATCACAGTCAGTCTGGGGCTGGTTGCTCCCTTGCTCACAGGTCCCCAATAAGACTCCCCACTGGCACAGCTATAGGGTCCAGGTCTCAGCCTAACTGGGCAAGCTAAAGCCTCCAGTAAACACTCTGTCCAACCAGTGCTTCGTGTCCCTGCCAAGTAGCTGACACAACACACACACACGCACTTTGAGATAAATATTTATACAACTTCACAGACACTCCTGGGAAAGGCTGACACAAATTCTCCAACTGTGCCCCTTTGCCCAGACTATACGGTAGTAATTACTGCCACCACCCTGTTAATAATATCAGCTGCTAAAAGGCCCTTAAAAATTTGGTTCGCATATTAACAATTCTCCTTGACTTCATAAAATTCTCGATGTCAACTTTTCTTTCGTCTATATGTACATGTTCAGTAATCAATTTCATTTTATTTGATCCTAGCGCTTTTGCATGGTTGTTATATTAAGTGCGAAGATCCTATGTCCGGCATACTCTGATGTCAGTCAATAGTATGTCTCCTTACCTCCTAGTTCAATTTCAAAGAAGGAGACACTATCCAGAAAAGATTGCCGTTCGGCTCATGTACTGATAATTCCTTTTATTTCCTTTAATTGCATTGAGATCTTGATATCATCTTTACATTGCATCAGTGTAAAGAATTTATTGAAGTACTTTGATTCACACCCAATCAAGAGCAATCTTAACTCTCAATCACTGGCTGTGTCCAATCATTTTACGTCTCCAGCCATCCTGCTCTGAGAGCACTGTAACCAATAGAAGATCTTATACCCGACACACCTTCATTTCAACCAATGGTAGGTCTCCTTGACTTCAAAATTGGCTTAAAGGGAATGACACTGTTTCGACCAGGTTGCTGGTCTGCTCATAGGTTAACAATCCACTTTGCTTCCCTTAATTCCATGAGGTTTTCAATGTCACCTTTTCTTGAACCAGTGCGTATATTCTCAATAACTTTAAACATAAATGAATAATTAGCATGCATGCTAACATGCAATGCTAACGCGTTGTGGGGATCTTTATTCACAATATCCCTTTGATGTCTTAATATACGTCTTTTGAAAACTTGGTTGGTTTTCCCCACATAATAGGATGAACATGATTTACATGTGGCCAAATAGACCACATTAGTTGTTGAGCATGTAGCTTTCACATTAAAAGTATAGCTTCTTCTTGTTCTTGGGTGCTCAAAAAAATTACTACTATCTACAAGAGGGCAAGCAGTACAGTGTCCACACTTACATGTTCCTTTGCGACCTATGAGCTGGGTCTTGCTGTGGCCATCCTTGGTGCAAAGGAGTCTTTTTAGATTTTTCTTATTTTTGAAGCCAAAATGTGGTCCATCACCAACGATGTTGCACAATTGTGGATCCTGTGTCAGGATAGGCCAAAATTGTTTTATAATATTTTGGATTTGGCGATTATCCATACTATAAGTTAACAGTACTCTCATTTTTTTTCTTTTTCATGTGCCAGTTTTACCCGCTTTGTGATTACTGATGATTTCACATCTTTATCATTATAACCCCTTTCTTTTAGATTTTTTTGTAGAAACTTAATTTCCTTTTGTCTTGATATTTCTTGACTACATCTTTTATGGATCCTTGTGACCTCATTACGCATGATATTTCTGGTCACATGCCTTGGATGCATGCTGCTCTTAAGTAGGTAATGATTCCTCTGTGTGTTTTTTCTATGTAGCTCTGTGTCCAATGCACCTACTTCATTAAGGATGATGTTAACGTCTAGGAAACTAACAGCTTTGCATGAGCAACAGGCTGTAAATGTTAAGAAAGAGGTGGTAGAATCAAGATAAGTATGAAATTGGGTAAACTGTTCAATGTCTCCTTTCCATAAAATAAACAGGTCATCCACAAAGTGTCCATAATACAAGATGTTGTCTTGCCAGGGATTATTCGAGTGAAGAACATGTTGCATTTCCCAGTCAACGAACACTAAATTTGAATAACTATTGGCACAGGGGGTGCCCATGGCAACCCCCCATTTCTGCCAATAGATCTTATCTCCATAAACAAAATAGTTGTTCTCTAATATTGACTCCAGAAGTGCACAAATTTTGTTATCTCTGCTGGGGTCTTTTTTGATGATAGTGTTCATCTTATTGAGTCTATCCCCACATCATTTGGTATAGTAGTGAAGAGATTATTCACATCAAGGGTAGTTAATAAAAGATCTTGATAATTACTAAGTCCTTCCATAGCTACTCTGATTTTATTCAAAAAATCATCCGTATCCCTTAATACTGTATTATAAAAGCATAATATTTCTCTTAATTCCCTTTCTACAAAAAGCAACATGTTTTCTGTGATCCACCCCTGTCCCGAAACTATTGGATGTAGGGGTGGATCATGAAGATTTTTGTGAATTTTGGGAAGTCCATTTATAGCTGGAATTGTAGGCTTGGGAACTTCCAAGAAGTTAAATAACTCCAAGTCTATTTGTCTTTGTAACAGCATATCATTGAGGTAAATATTCACTCTGTGCATGGCTTGGTTGAGGTTACTCAATGTTTATCGTATCCAGGACCACTATGGCCCCACCTTTATCGGCTGGTTTTAGAACAACATTCTCATTTCTTTGTAAATTATGAATAGCTTGTTTTTCATCATAAGTGATAGTCCTGTAATGTTTAGTATGAGTATCCATTCTTAGTTTCTCAACCTCATTACACAATCGAGTGAACAGCGCCACTGCTGGATGGCTAACCGGTACAAAAGTACTGGGCTTCCTTAACATCTTTTTCTGATTAAAATTACTTCCATTTATACTTTTCAAGGTTACATTGCATCCAAAACACTTTAAATCCATAACAAATTCATTTAGATCGGATATTATTTAAAATAGGTCCCTATTTTCAGCCCTTTGTTTCCCCATTATGTGTGGCTCCATCCAGATTTCTTGTGTCAAGAGTTAGGCAAAGTTCTTACCTGAAGCTGCCAGGGATCGCTCTTGCTCTTCAATTTCTCTCTCTGTCTCTCTCTCTCTCACACACATACACACACACACACACACACACACACACACACACACACACACACACACACACACTCTCTCTCTCTCTCTCTCTCTTCTGCTTTCATGCATGCATTCACTCACACTTGCAGACAGTAACAAGCACACATACACACGATAAACACACATACACACGATCATCACTCTCTCTCTCTCTTACTTTCACACACCTATAAACACTCTCTTTTTTTCTCTGTCTCTCACAAACACACGCTTTTTATTTTACAGTCACCACACAGCAGAAGCACTGCTTAGCCAGTGTAAAATAGTAGCTTAACCGATCTCTCACTCTCACTCATACAGGCATACACTTTCACACAATAACACACACACACACACACACACACACACACACACACACACACACACACACACACACACACACATACACACTTTTTTATTTTACTTTTAATGTATGCCCACTAAACAGCAAAAGTGCTGCTTAGCGAGAGTAAAATAGAAGGTCAGCCGATCTCTCTCTCTTACACTCACACATGCATACACTTTCATACACAAATACATGCACATAGTTTTTTTATTTTACTTTTATTTTATTTTAGACTCACTAACAGCAGAAGCACTGCTCAGCGAGTGTAAAATAATGGCAGCCGTTGTGTTTTCTCAGTCCAAGCTCCACAGTGGCTTGATATGCTGCTGTGAAGTGGCAGACATGTTTTTCAATGGGCATTACTTGTACATTAATACCCTCCTGGAGAACGCTTGTTCCCCAGTCAGGGTACTGATGTACAGTAAGCCTATTCTCTAATCTTTGTTAACATGTTTTAGATGTGCTTTACAAAAGGATGAGGAATATATTAAAACAGCAGCATTATAACATAATGGCTAAACATCTGAATTATTATTTTAAAAACTCATATAAGTGACCCCATTTATCTTGCTGCTAAGATTAAAAATGTGCTTTCAGTACTGCACACAGACAATACAGAAGCAACAAGAAAAAAGTGCAACATGTGTTATCAACAGCTGACAATGAAGCTAAAAGATTAGGAAACTATTAATAAATAAAAAAATTAAACGTGGGAAAAAAAGAAATAACACTGCATATGTTTTAAAGTGTTTTGTTTAACAGTCATATAAAATTCTATGGAGTATTTTGGTAATGGAAGAAGGCAGCTGAGGTCTCACTTCATGAAACTATAAAAGATGAAAAGGCATAAAACCAGAGACCTGACAGTCTTGACATTCTCTGGGGGCATAGTAGGGTATAATGCAGGAATCACTACTGAAAAGACGTGAAAATACCTAAAGAGTAGCACACTACAGGGATTAAAAAGCAAATTGATTTTACAGGGAAGAACTGTAATCAAACTACAATTTTACCTGAAATGGTTATCCTTGCAGAAGGCCAGGGAAAGTCTGTAAATGAACACTAACCAGACTTTAATACTGTGGCTAGCAATAATCCCCCTAGAACAGTAAAGAGGAAGCAAGGGAGTGCAGAAGCAAAGAAGTTTTAACATTTGTGCAAAACTGACTACATTGTAGCATTTACAACATAAGTATGAACTTAAAATAAGAACACAATGGCCAGAAAATGAAAAAGAAATTATAATTTCTGTCTTATGTTCTATGCTATACCAAGGTCTCTACAACACTGTAAGCTGTCATTACAAATGTTTTCTCTGACTCAAAACAACCTGACAAAAGCAGACATAGTGGAAAGATTTTGATTTGTTTTGGCTAAACTTTTACTTTCCCACAATGCAGTTCATTATCTTAAAAGATGAAATTATCATGCCACACTGTCTCATGCAAGATCTTCTTTACCTTTACTTAAAATGGCTCTACTCAGAATAACTTGTTTACATTGAATATCCAGATATAGTATCTGAGACACTGTACTTGTAGATGATTCTCTTTGCATTCTTTGTCATGTTTTAAACACAATGCAGTAAGCCTTTTCTTCATTTGTAAAAGTAAAGAATTGGTTTGCTTCTCATTCAGCCTATTTAAGTCATGGCATCAGGTTTCCTCAATCTAAGACTACAAGGTAAAAAGGCTATGGATTCCCAAAGGCTCAGTGGATTTATGGCACCAATGGAAAGGAAAGCACCTAGCTGTAAATGACAGTGCACCACAAAAGATCTGAGAATTCACAGAAACTCAAAAGATAACCTGAATTGGCGGGAAAGCTACAGACACCTTAATGCACATTTTTTTTCCCTGGGCCAAAAACTAAAATATAATGAGTAAGAGGAAGATGCAAGAGTCAGGAAGACAAGTTCCTAAAAAAAAAGTATCATTAAATGTCATTCACACCTAATTCTTTCTGCTTTGATAAAATTAAATAACATTGAAATAAGAGAGAGATGGAGGAAAAAAGTTAAGTTGTGCTTCTTTACAAGTAGCAGTGCAGGGATCATTACATAGGGAAGAAAATGTACTCTGTGAAAATGAAATACCGTGTTTAGGGTATAGCTAGTTGCCTTTTAAGTTTTCTCTCCTTCATATTCATCTTTGCCAGAAATAGCAACAAAAGTAAGAGTACCAGAAATAGCTATACTCATTTAAGACACAGAACTATACAGCACAGTGAACAGAATAAGGGAGCTGAAAATATAGATGAGCTTAAAAGCAGGCCTAATGCCTAACTGTATAAAAAAACATTTTAGTACATATGAGAGGAAAATCATGTAACTGGAATATGAAAATATAAGGAAAAGTGAGTCATGAGCATAGGAAAGTAAACATTATCAGAGAAGGAAAGGGCCCTAAACATTTATTTATAGATTTAGTTGGTTGATTGGTTGTGTTTGTTTGTTAAATGGGGTAGAACACTGATCCAATGCAACTTTTGCAGGTTCAGCCCAGGGATTCACTGAATATATCATAGAAAAAACAAGCTATTCACAAAAAAATGTAGAGTTATGTTGATCAAAGAAAAACTAAAGTGAAAATAAATACATGTTGGAACACTAATGCAGTTAATTATTGCAATATTTAAAGTAGTAATTCAAGGTATAGATGTGTACTATTATAACATTTACAGTGATAATAGTATCAGAGAGGACAGAGGAAGGGGGGCAAAGGGTAAATACTTGTATTCCTCTTCCCTTTTACAGTTACTTGTGACTTGTCTACTCTAATTACATCTTTCTCTCTTTACCTAACTTTCAAGCATTCTTGCTCCACAAATGCCTCTACCTCCATCTACATTTGTAATGATCAAATCACTACTATGTCTTTGGAATCTATGAGATTGCTACTACTTTGGAACAATCACATATTAAACTGCTTTTTACATTTACTGATTTTTATAGTAATATGTTTAACTCATTGCAAAATGTTTACTATTTAAAATGTGTTTGTTTTGTATGTTTGTATGTAACTATGGAAGATCTTACTTGGCATATTTTTTGCCTAATTATTATGACTGTTAAACTATGAAGTACATTTAAATGTTTTATATTTATGGAGCGTTTCTCCTCAGGCCTCAGGTGAAAAAGCATCTTGAAAAGCCCAGCTGGATTATTCCAGTAAACAAATGCAAGCAGTAAATAAATAAATACATAAAACTTGCTGCAGTGACAGTGGCAGAGAGGATGAAGAAAGAGTAAAGAAGGGTATAAGGATGAGAAGGATGAAGAATAGAAGATGAAACTGAGTAAAATGGGGTACACATAAGGAATAAAAAGAAGAGGGGGTTGTTTAACTCAATAAACACAAATGTGGTGTGGAATGTCACACCTCCAGCAGGTTCATAGGTAGGTACTAGGCTATTGGCCCTAGGGCCTATATAAGCTTAGCCAAACAGTACCCTGGCTTTTGCCACCCAAGAAAATTATTTTCCTGTGCCACTGTCAAGCAGAGCCACAGAAGTGATCCCCGGAGTGAAATTCCTATCTCCCATCCAATCATCAAGATTTTTCTTGAACAGTGCTAATGAGGAGCTTTGTTTGATATAGATAGGTAGTTTGTTCCAGAGTATGGGAAGTCTCTGGGACAGGAATCTATCCCTCCAGCATGTTCTATTTATTGGGGTGACAAGGTTTAGGTCCCTAGAGCGTGTAGCTTGGAGGGATTGGGATTTCCTTAAGTGGAGCATGTCCAACAGCTCTAGGTTTGACATAGCTTTTTATGTTATAGATATTCATGCATTTCAGAGCATAAGTTGAAAAAATCAACTTAAAAAGCACAAGGTAACAAATATAAATATGTTGCGAGCAATAAAAGCTATGAAAACTGTAGAAATAGTAATGTTACCAGTAATACGTGTTCTTTACAGTAATAACAGTCGGCACATTCATAGTCTTTCCATAAATATTATAATGTTCTATAATGCACAGAAGCCCAGAATTATATGCTAGAATTATATGCTTGCTAAGCTTTCACAAACCGACTGTCACAGCTTTGAAACTGTACAACCTAGGCATATACTGGTAGAACATTTTTGTTACCAGACATAGGATTTCACATGACAGCAAAATCATCCTCTCTGAGTGTACATTTATTGGGATATTTACAAAAATAATACTGAACATCTCTCAAGGTATGCAACATAAAGTGAAAATATCAGTGATAGTTTTCTTCAACAATATCTAAGATTTTACCTGGTGTCATGCAATAGATTCTAAGTCACTTAGTTTTTGAAGAATTAAATACATGCATAGTCTTTATTTTCATAATTACTAACAAGCAACTAGCAATGCCTCCAGTATAGTGTGATATAAGTGGACACCAACAATGAATTTTCGTGTCTCTCACCATGGCACTCCACACCATACCTCTCAGCAGCATGTATGCCTCTTAGTCATGAAAATAAATATGAACGTATGAATAATAAGTGGCAAACAGTGATTCATTACTCTGCTGCATAATAACCTATATTAACAATCTTTGTGTTGTAATTTCTTGCCCTTTTTAATTACTGAATATTATTAGATGGTAATTCACTCAGTTAAGTAAGTCAGATCCTAAAAAGGTCTGAGCACTATAAGGGGCTATGAGTGTTAACTGGAAATATGCAAAGAAGGTGCTATATTCTTGAATTGGTTAAGGGGCTAGGGAAGTAGAGGGGGAATGGTTTAAAGAAGGGGTAATCTGAAGTGTAGACGTAGTTGAGTACAGGAGATGTAGTTTAGTGAACACAGGAAATACTTGTTTCCCATATAAAGCTAATATTTTGGAAGCATTTACATTTTGCCCATTTGAATTGGTGTTTTCGTTGTAAAAGAGTTTAGTCAGGTAATGAGGAAAAATAACAATTAACACTTGGTTACACACTACTACTACCTAATGGAGCTTGGTTGTCCAGTTCAGTTCTTAGCGGACAGCCTTCTATTCACAGTCTGTATGTCCTCCTGTGTTCAAATGGGTTTTGCCAAGTGCTCTGTTGTCTTCCAATTTCCACAAAACATGCTATAGGTAAAAGGAAATATTTTAATTTGCCTTAAGGTCTACATGCTGTGTGTCTGAGTGAGTGAGTGAGTGAGTGAGTGAGTGAGTGAGTGAGTGAGTGAGTGAGTGAGTGAGTGAGTGAGTGTGTGTGTGTGTGTGTGTGTGTGTGTGTGTGTGTGTGTGTGTGTGTGTGTGTGTGTGTGTGTCTGTGAGTGTGTGTGTGTGTGTGTGTGTGTGTGTGTGTGTGTGTGTGTGTGTGTGTGTGTGTGTGTGTGTCTCAGTGTATACTGTGATGTAATGGAGACCCATCTAGGATGAGTTACCCTGTCTTGTACCCACTGAGTATCAGGATAAACTCTGGTCTATTGTGACCCTGAACTGGATTAGGAGGGTAATCAGAGAATGAAAGAGTAGATGAACAAAGTGAATGAATATGTAACACCATACACATGTGAAAAGGATGTAGTAAGGTCAGCAGAAAGAAAAGGTGCTCTTACTGCCTGCAGTAAATAACGTCAAGGTTTTACCTCAGGTAACTTGCCCAACTCTTAAAAAACTCATGTTTACAGAAAAGTCTGGACAAATCAAAAATAGTGTAGAAGACTCCACGCATCTTGGATTCATTTACACCCTGTACTCCCTCAGCCAAGCTGCTACAGATTTTTCAAACCATTTGGAGCCTGTGCTTCCCCTAGCTGGTATGGACTACTGGATTCATTTTCTCTCTGTACCCCCTGCTCCCCCTTCCCCCGTACTGCTCCTACTATACTGCTCCACTGTAATCCTCTGTCAGGATGGTCATACTGCAGCTCTCCTTTAAATGCAGTGAGACAGCTAGGGGTAAAGGTGACAGACCAGGCTACTAGAAATTAGCATTCTTGCAAACAACCAGTCAAGGTGTGCAATCTGTACAGCAGAAAAACTAAGCACTTGCTACCGTAAAAATATAGCTTGTAGTGTAATTCTCTCCTTTATATAATGAAGGTCTTAGCTCTTCAAGCTTTATGGCATTCAGGAAGTACCATTTTGCCATTGCTTTGGTCCCACCAACACCCACCTCCCCCCAAAAAATGAAAGCAGGTCACTGGCATTGGCTGCTTAACCTCTTCCCTTCTGGCCAACTGTTCTGGCTGCTCATGCTCATTCTTAAGCTCAGGACAATAGTGATGCCCAGTCAATGTCCTGGATGGCAGGCACACATTCTCACTATAAGGCTGAAATAATGAATCAGGTGAAAATTGAATACATACTTCTTGTAAAGCAGCTAGAACCTTATAAGAGGAGTCAAACAAGTACAGGACATACATTAATGAAACTTAGAAGCTGGGAAAGAGGAGAGATGAAAAACAACACGGCTTTAGAGGTTCTTCCCATGGCTTGCAAATAAGGAATTCCAGCCTAAAAATGTAAAAACTCATTTCAGTTAAACACCATTGCACTATCAATAAAGTTTTCATGCAAGACTTCATTGAGGATGACAATAACGTACAAAGAGGAATAGGAAGCAATCTGCAAAGGCTGCTTAAATGTTTTAAGGTTTACCCAAATTCAGTACTGAAGTTCAGCTGAAATATATATTATTGGAGGACGAAGTGTTAACCAAGAAGTACAGGAACTCTGGCATGTGACCAAACATGAAAAATCCCCAAGGAAAACTTTAGGTTTGAAGAATCAGTGAATAAAGATGTACATAATATTTATAGGAATGTAATACAATTACAAGTAAATTTTGTGTTAGAAGCATATAACTGTATGCAGAAGTTCTAGCAACAGTTATAAGTTACTGATTTAATAAGTTAATTTCAAACACCACAAGAAGGAAATGCAGGAACTCCCCTGCTGTTATAACACAAGCAGATCCTCTCTGTCTATGTGGCAGCCTTGGGGTGCAACTAATGTAAATCATCCTTGCGCCCTCCGCCAGGGCCTTACACCGAGATCGGAAAAGCTCTATCACACTACTTCAGAGCAGAACAATGGCGAATGAACAAATTAGTGTATACCCACTGTTGTCTATGGCATTAGCAGGGCAATTATCACCACAACAGGTTAATACGAGACTTTGTGTATATGTGTGTGTCTGTATGTAGGTCCCAGTGCAACACAGTTGTGTGGGTTGATAGGGAGAACACTTACATAGTTTTTCTAGCTTTACATGCTCCATTCAGAAACACACAAATGAGTCACTGATGAGCTTTTGCTCCATGCAGCTCCTGCATGCCCCTAAATCATCTGCTACCTCTGTAACATTACTTCAGCATAACACTAAAACTAGGACTGTTGTGAAATTAACCTTTTATGAACTGCTCCCTTTTGTGTGTTATGCTAATTGTGAAAGGGAACTGAGAAACAAAGCAGGAAATTATAGGTCAGTCAGTCTGACTCCAGCATCAGGGAAACTAAAGAAGACTACCCCACATAAAATAGCCACAAGTCCTTTTTGTCTCTGTGCTGAGATGCAGCAAGCTTGTACACACAGGTGGCCTTCCACATCTAATGGGAAAGGGGGACATCTTTCTGATGCAAAGTAGCAGCGATCTGTTGACCTCTACCTAGCAGGAGACTTCAGAATTTATTTATTTATTTTCATTTTTGAGGTAGAGGTCAACAGCTTGCAGCTCTGCATTACACGACAGGCATGCTGACCGCTATACCATACTGCATCATTAGGTACATCCTAATAAATTAAAATTAAAAGTCGAATGTAACACTTTAACAGTAAATCAGTCTTCCACAAGCAGAGGTGACTTAAATTTAAAAGGTTTCAGGACAAAGAAAGATATTTCAACAATTAATTTAAATGTATTAAAAAAATATGTACTTTGTTTACTGGCTATCATATTTAAAATAAAACTGTTCCAGACTTCTTCTAAAAATGCAGAGAGAACAGTAAAAATCAAGATTACTTCTGCTGTGGTTAGCACACGACCTCCAGAAAAAATGTGGGTTGTATCTTTAAAAGGTGTCTTAGTAAAAGCAGCAGAACAGCACCACTCCCCACCCACCACCCTTTAAGCACATCAGCACCACTCCCCACCCACCACCCTTTAAGCACATCGGCCTATGCACTCCACACACCCAGCATCCTGCTCTCTGCCTTTCTTTAATAACTCCCTGTATTAGGTGATGGAAACTCAGGATGTAAGACAACCAAACTGGTCCCTGAGAAGCACCCATCTAGCCTGCTGCCAGAAATACTGTGACCTCTACCCACTTGGTCAAACTTCCCTCTTATATCCGGTGAGTGGGCTGGCTTCCCACAGCTCCACCAAACTGCAGCCGCCCATATCCTGGAAATGACGAGCTGGTCTTTTAAACATTCCATTCTCCTTCAGCAGTGGCAGGGTTTCCTGCATACCTCCCCTCCAGACAACAGGTCTTTCAATAATCCTGTTCTCCCCCTCACCTCTTTGAAAACAGGTTTCAATTGTTTTGTCACTTAAATCATTGTATGTAATGCCTTAAAGTGATAGTTCCCTCAAAAATAAAGTAAAATCCAGTTTCTGTAAAAGAAAAAAATATATTAGAAGAGGGACAACTGTAACTCTATCACAAAGAATACTGCAAGAATACTATTTTCTTCAGAGTAACAGAAAAGTCTACAGTAGAAGGAAAATACAAACGGCTGCAGTTAAGCCTTTTATTGAGTGGGTTGTCTCTGCTATTGGTTTCTGTGTTTTATGATACTTTTAGCTTTAACTCTTGAGATGCTGCAATTTTCTTTTCAACATCCATTCAGCACCATTGTGCCTTTTACTCACATTTTTTGCACAAATCTTTATTTTATTTACTTCAGTTTGTTAACCATGTTAATCCAGTTAAGCCAGTGTATCCTTTACATTTGAGACTCAGGAAGTAAAACTCTTAAAACATAAACCAAAAGCAAATTACTTTAAGCTTCCTACAGTTGGGGCCTTGGGAATGTGAAAGAATAATCAAGCACATGGAGAAAAAGCTAAGCAAACATGAAAAGAATGTGCAGACCCCACTTAGGCAGCATCTGCAAACCAGGATCAAACCTTGGACCTTGAGAATGAAACAGGGCAACAGAGAGCTGTGACAGCTCAAATTATACTGCTGAACTTCAGAAAAATTAACCTGACAGATTGCACCCAATAACTTTGCATTCCTCGATTATTTCGGTGGGATTCACAGTTTACAGACCTGCATTGAATATAATGTGGATATTAACTATGAAATGTTCAGCTCTACTGTGGCATACAGGGATAGAGACCTGAGTATGACTCATCTGGCCTATGATCAAACAGCTACCTGAGTGCAGTGTGACCAATATAAGGAAGAGTATGGCTCCATCACCAATTCATACATTTCAGAAGGAAAGACTGGCCCACTGCTGCAGTGTTGTTTAGCAGAGTCAGAGGTCATATGCAGCAATAGCAGCACTGGTTTGATTTGCGTCTTTCGGCTTTTCCCGGTTAGGGGTCGCCACAGTGGAACTCCGGTCCACTAATGATTGGCAGTAGATTTTTACGTACTGGCTTGCCGGGCCTAACGCACAACCTTCAATGAAGGAATGCCCATTCACGCATGTCGCTACACAGAAGACGCTCTAAGTGAGAATCGAATGGGCAACGTCTAACTGTGAGGCGACAACACTACCACAGCACCTAAACATCATAATATGCATGGGGGTACAACAAACAGTTCATACCACTGAAAATGGGAGTTGGTATATGTGCAGAAGTGCTCACATGTCACATGCAGCTTCATCGTGGTTACCGAATTAATTAGAATAATCCTTCCCTCTCGCCAAGTGTAAGGGGACAACATAAGGGGAATTCTGGGACTGCTAAGTAGTTCCCTAATGTACAGTTAGGTCTGGTAGGTGAAGTGAGACCCCCAGGCTGTTGGACTGAGTGTCCCCTGGCATGTGGAACACTAGAACAAAGAGGGACCAAATGCCAACCACAGCTGATTTGATGACAGACCCTCCAGTTGGTATCTATCCCACTGTAGATTGAATGGGCCCAAGACAATTTGGGGAGAGGGCTGTTGACTGAAAGGCACAAGGACAGGAAACATATCAAAAGAGAATATATGCAATGCTGTCAGACACAAGTGAAGTGTTCTGTTATGAATATTTGTATACCAAATTTCTAGCAGACAATTTAATAATAGCTAACTGTAGTTAATCATCAATTCTTCGAAAACAAACTGTGTACTATCTCTCCATCTATCTACATAGCTAATTAATAATCTAGTTGGACAGATAGATATAAATGGATTTACTTAAAAAGATCTAAACCTGAAAAAGATGACAAACTAATATTAACCACTGTCGATGACTAACAATGCTGTACTGCATTCAGATGATCCAGCTCACTACAGAGTACAGAGGGATTACGTGGACAAGACATAGCGGCTCTTTGCAACACTTTTGAAACACTTTTTGCTAAACTGTAACTGTTACTATAGCTCATTGATACAGTTCTTTACAGAAATTGTAAATTAAGCAAACACAAGATGATATGGCTGCTTAAATGACTGGTGCTACTGCTCTGCTCTTTTTAGGGAAAATCAGTTTCTCTTTCAATTGTACCTCTTAACAGCTTATGCCCAAGGCTGCTACTCCCTTTACCCCACCCTCTCTACAGGTGTGTGTGTGTGTGTGTGTGTGTGTGTGTGTGTGTGTGTGTGTGTGTTTGCATGAAACTTCGTCATATACTCGCATAAATAAAACACAAAAGACTGAGTAAAACTGCTTGATCTTCACATGATGGAAAAAAATAAAAAAAAAGAACAGTATTTTTTGCAGAGAGGTAAGCCCCCTGTATCCCATACCCCCTGCTAATTACATAAACCAACTTTGAGATCACACTACAGTGGGGAAGGGTGATTGCGTGCCGAGTTACCAGCCCTGATGCACAACCTTCAACGAAGGTATGCCCATTCACGCATGTCTCCACGCAGAAGAAGCTCTAGCTGAGAATCGAACTGGACAGCGTCTTACTGTGAGGCGACAATGCTAACGCAGCACCACCACCACCGCGAGACTACCACCACCGCGGGACTGATGGTACTATTTAAATAATGGAATACAAAACACAGAATGCTGAAGATCTTGGGTGCAAGTACCAGGTGAAAATGAAAATTTTCCTTTTATATTCCATTATTTGAAGGTACTATTTAAATAATGGAATATAAAAGGAAATTTTTCATTTTCACCTGGTACTTGCACCCAAGATCTTCAGCATTCTGTGCTAATGTCCACGGCTACTGGGACATCAAAGAACCACTGAGCAGCCAGGTTCTGAGCTGTCCTTTAACAAGGCCATTTTCTTTTCAGCACATGCATTACACCAGCGCAGGCTGCAGAATGCTTTGGCTTCAAATCATGGGCAAAGGTTTGACATTTTCTTGCATATGCCAGCCTTGTGTGTGAGTTTCTTTTTTTTTTTTCACTAAGTATTTTTTTTCTTTTGTTGGACCTAGTGGTGATCTTGCCATAAACCTGACAACCAGAGCCCTTTTCATTCCACTGATTGAAAGATGTGTCTTACTCCCAAAGCATGGTCATCCATTGGTGGAAGTAGCATTCTGGGTGCACAGATCTAAATGCCTAAAGAGTTAGGGCTTCATGCTTCCACAATTCAGCTCAGCTACCCTAAAATGCATTGTTTAGAAGGACCAGCATGACATCTTGACTGTGGACTATTGTTGCAGCTGTCCTCCAACGATGAAACATGTTGTGTGACAATGAGTCTCTCTCACTCAACAAACTACACAATTTAGCTGTCATAACAGAGGTATTTGATTACTGCCTCATCAGTTTAGTCAAGGAGTCTAGTATGGTCCTGATGTGGGATGAGCACCGGAGAACAATGACCTCTCTGGACTTACTGTACATGCTCTTAGTAATCACGATGGGTATGTGACAATGCAGCAGATGCCTGCTGTATCCCTGGGATTCACTACTACTGAACACAGCTGGATCTGTTGGTGAAAGATGCACATGTGTCAAGATACATAACACCCAACTAGATAAGAGTCTTGCGGTCAAAAGTAAGATACAGGTATTGATGCAAGAGGGCACCTACATAAATCTGAAGCATTTGCCAAATTAACTGCTGAAGTTTCAAGCACAACGTTGCGCATATGTTCTAGTCTACGAGTTCTTGGACTCTGTCACAGTGCACTTACCTCAAGCCACAAAAACATCCTTGACCTTCGTCCCCCATAGATATCAAAAAGTACTTTGGGGATTCCAAGTAGGGAACAAACATAAGTTTCGTGTACTCTGCACAAAAACTGACTGATTTGCTCCCCCCACCACAAACATACACATTCACTTGAAATAATCAAGGAGCAGCTTAATACAGTTTTGTTTTACTACTAATTTGCAGTGAATGTACATACTCCCTGACTATAAATATTCTGCATTAAACTGGATACTGCATTTATCAGTAGTGAATAATTCAAATTAAGTATATAATACTCTCAAGCCTGATTTTGCCTTCTGCAAAAAAGAACTGGACTTCCCTGGGAGACTGGCCTCACACTTTGAAAAATACTGCCATGCTGTGCATAGCCAAGTGTGAATCACAGTATAACATGACCAGCAAGAAAACCACCTCCATGATAACAAGTACCCCTATTAAAACAGATTGCAGTTGATGGAAACAAACATCGGGGTAAAACATTTACTCATACATAAAATCCATCAATGTATAAAAGTATATACTACATGGGTCTAGAATTTTGAGCAGCTTGATTGGCTGACAGCAGACACTAGGTCTGTGCTTGCAAGAATACATACATGACAACAACAAGAAGTACCTCAGCAGATCATGACACCTCAGCATAAATGGAAATCATGCTACTGACAGGTACAGCCTTTGGATGAAGTTGCCCATATAACAGAAGCTCCAAACCACTGAAGCAACACAAAAATCCTTTCCACAATGCACTTAACTTTTACAGTTCCCAGGCAAAGGATAAGAACGCTTACATTCTTTTCCTCTCAGTTCAAAAGTAAAAATGTTGCAGTTTCTTCAGCTTCCCTAGTCATAGTCAAGTGTGAAGTGGACGACAGGCAACTCATCAGTCACATCTGGGTGACCTGCAACTTGTTGAGCACTTTCTCTCGTAGGAAATCACTACCAAAGTGGTTTCTATTACAGTGCTGGCAATAATGTGTTATTATTATTATTATTTTTTTTTTACAGTTGTGAAACTGCAGAGTTGGTATCTGTAAGTTTGGGAGTGGTGGGGTGGGGGGAGTGAAGGGATTGCACCATGTAAAAAAATACATTGTTAGATTTTTTTTCGTTGAGTGAACTTTCGACCAGTTGTGATCATCTAGTTGGAGCTTCAACCATTAGTTACTTGTGGACATGTAGTAGACGTGATTTCTTCTCCTCCTGATCATAACGGCACCAGTTATGAAAGTTGAGATGGAGTGTTTGAATATTCAGGTTAGGCCCAACCACAGCAGAGTACAGTAATGCCAGTCTTTTTCCTAATGATTCGTCTGCTAAAACTTCTGCCATTTATCAGTACAATAATGACTACAAAAAACAACTATATAGAGATCAACACTAGATAGCACAGCATTAATAATTTCAAATGTATTGACCAAAAAAGAAAATATTCACTTGCTTTGCATGACAGAATTCTTATTCTTATAGAGACCCATTAATTTATATCAACAGAAAACAACAACACTCATACAGCATATTGTCAAAATTGTACAATGAGAATACATCCAGTTGGACAAGTAAATAAAAAAAATAAAACTAATAATTTAATGTTTGATCTTTAATTTCCAGAAAACAGCAGCTTTACACATTTCCAAATAACCAATAAAACTCCGGCACAATGTACCGTAATGGAATTATAACAGTAGAAGATAATAATTATAACACAGAGCTGTTACTACCTTTTACATTTTGAAATTATCAAAATTTTTCTGGGTTTACAAAGAATATTCTTTTATTTTTGTACTGATTTCTTTAAAGAGGGTCTTATTTTTGCAAAGAGAAAAAAAAAATCATGTCACAGACCTCTACTTCTTATGTCTATGTCTCACACCTTACAAAATGCACACATCCTATTCTAAATATTGAGCGACTGACCTTCTGGGTACTGTGTTTTATTCAAAGTAAGAAAAAAGTAGCACTGTAAGTTCATATATATCAATCATATAACTGTTACCAGTACACAGCAAAGAACTGAAATGGGCCCTGTAATAAAACTAACTTCAGAGGAAACAGAACAAGTAAATTAAATGTAAACTTCCAAATTATAAACAATCAGAAGTGTTGCATACTGGTAATACTGCATTAAACTTCTTGATTGTCATTTTAAAATACTCTCTATTTGGCTGTTCTTCAGACAGTTCTATCTGTGGAAATAATCAGACAAATAGGGCTGAGAGGCAGAAGGATCTTCATTCTGAGTGTTCTTACCGATTGCTTCTTCACTAAATTTTTACAGAGCAGCTCCTGGCAAGTGTAAATCTAAGTTAAGAAAAGCACGCAAAACAATTTACTTCTATAAACTGGAAAAGAAAAAACTACATCTAGATCACTTCTGAGTGGAATTCAAAAGGTAAATTCACCTGGCCCAGAAGCTATCCCAGATGCACTCCTTCACAAAACTTTGGAAGAAATAGCCAAGTACTTCATTATTCATTTTTCAGAGCATGGCCTAGTCACACATTTCCTTAAATAGCCCTTCACACCTTTCCTTAAATAGCCCTTCACACCTTTCCTTAAATAGCCCTTCACACCTTTCCTTAAATAGCCCTTCATGGTTACTGTAGATGAAGGAAACCTTGTGTAGTGACCTCAATCTATGTTTAGCTAGTAAGTATCATGTGAACAAACTCTTACCACAGATATAACTGTATGGATCACCTACCACACACGGTTTTATTACCTAAACATCTGAAGCTTGCAGCATATGCCTTGTCTGGTACCATCACTATACCGCTTAATGGAATCCTAGAGGAATTCTCTGCATCTAGTGAATCAAAAGAAACCGTAGCTACACACATTCATAAGAGACAATTTTACTGCCAAGTCTGAATATAGACCAAATGATTTACTTTGCTCTCTGGCAAAATTCCTTGAAAAGCTACGTCTGAACTTCCATAGTTATTGATTGACTAAAAGTGGTCTGCTAAGTGATGCTAAGTATACCTTTACAGCTACTCACAGAGTGGTCACTTCTGAATGAATACACATAGAAGTTAGTTATGGAAGATTTTTTGGGACACTGTTCCTGGATCTGTCAAGGACCTCTGCGAGGACTGACCATTATCTCCTCACTAGCATAAGCTTGCAACCCCGGATCAAAAAACCATACAGTGGCTGGTTCTCTAAATACCTGCAGGACAGAGTACAAGGTGGTAGATGGGAACATGTCATCACTTTCCTTTGACTATGTCTGCAGAAGTATCACAAGGTACTGAGCCTGGCCTAATATTGATTTCCACATTCATAACTGATGGTTAATTCACTATGGCATTATTTTGAATTCATCCTAAATTAAATGTATGCTTTTTCTGTGGAAAAATGCTATAGCGTGACACTTCTAAGCTCATTTTCTCGATAATTTAAAAAAAGGAAGATGACAAGATAAAGTGTGACTCACCAATATGATCAATAAAACTAATCTTCAACTTGTCAACCGCAACAGACGCAAACATTTTTACACCTGAAACAAAGATCACACTAGCTAATGCCATCCTTCTGAAAAACAAGACCCTCTTTGACCCTGTCATGTATGCAAATCTTGCAGCAGTCAGTACATCTAACCTTGCAGCTGCCTAAAAAAGAACAGGTAAATCTGCGACTTCTCATTAACGCATAGGGCTTCATTTTATTTCCAAGTTAACATAGTTTGGCCTGAGATGCAAAATTAGGCTACATCTGCCCAAATACAATTCACACACAGGCTTCAATCCTCTCTTACTTCCCTCTCCATCAACCTGGCAAGCAGTCAGAAGTCCCATGGCAACAGCTTGTCGCAAGTCCAAATCTTTATTAAATGCAAAGATTACAAAATCGTAATATAAGTACTTTCGTCTGCCTGCAGACCATCAGATACAAATCGATAAAATCAAACGAATCTGATGAAGTTTGCAGAGGCACATGAAAGTGCTTATATTATGATTTTTTAATCTTTGCATTTAATAAAGATTTAGATTTGCGACAGGCTGTTGCTGTGGAGCTGCTCTACCTTGCCTTTGGATGGGTTGGTTTGTTCCAGAGTTTTCTTAGTGTGCAAGCAGTTAGAAGTGGCCCCAGTGAATTATGGTCAGCAAATTCCTTCGAATGCATCAGCTACATGTAAACGTGATATGGGGATACAGTATTTGAACACCACCTATTAGCTACATGGAACAAACTGACTCCCTCTATCAGAGAGATCATCTCATCTCCCAAGTCAAATCCTCAGAGAAATGTAATGTTTAATCTTATACATGATGCAGGCATGGGATGGCACCCTAATCACATAGTTACACATCCTTTTCTGCCCAATCCTAGGAGTTACTCAGAACTAGTTTATAACATCTTTCCTGTCCAGATATAACTGGTGTTGTATAGGTTGATACATTATATTCTCAGTTTAGCTGGCATACTAAAACCCTCACTTAGTTTAATTAATTTTTATTATTATTATAATTTAATTATTATTTTATTTAAATTTAGTTTAGCTTTATAAATTAATGCAGTTGTAATTCCTAAGTATGTTATACCGCAGTTTGTTTATTTATTTATTTCTTATTTATTTCTGTTAACAAGGATGGTGCACTCATTCATCACAACCAATTTCAGACTCAGCATGGGAGAAAAATATAAACAATAACAAACAATTGGAGATTACAATGCTAGTCAAGATAGCTTACAGGAGTAATACACATAATGAGACAAAAGTAAAAGTTATACAAGCATACAGTAAGTACAGATGTACACATATAGAGGAAGAACAGCCCATTAGAGATTAGCATATACATAAAGAAATTCTTGGCTGATAGCTGTACCTTCATGTCTTTGTCTTATGTTTATTTACTACTTATTTATTTACACTTTATTGACCAGGATAATCCTACTAGGCCAGCGGCCTAATATGGTACTCATATTGACTAGGGGAAATCTGGCCAGGGCACCGCTGAACTTTCTCTACTCTTTTTGGTAAGTGCCATGAGATCTTTTACACCTATCTGAGCTGCCACCAACAAAGGCAGATGGGACTTCCATTTAACATCTAATCCAAGTTGAGAAATGCTTGTTAAAGGAAGCTGTTTTGACTACATATGCAAACTAAGAAATGTTTGAATCTTAGATGCGACAGAATGTACTTACAAAGAACTAAACTGTTGTCATCTCATAAAAGTGACGTATCTGACAGCAGCCAATAAATGAACATGTCACAACTGCCAACCCCAGAGATTGTTCTTGTGAGTGTATGTCACATTTATCCTGACTGTGAAAAGACATCAACCAATACCTCATCTGCAGGAATAGGCACTGTTCTACCTCAGCTGACAAAACTATTCAGTACATTATACTGGGAGGTCACATTCCATAAAGAATGTAGTGAACTGATATAGGCAGTTAACTTACTTCTGTTTAGGAGTGTGAATGACAAGAAACACCAGTGTAAAATGTAACTAGATAAACAAACTCTTCCATAAATACAAAAAATATAACACTGGTAAGCATGACTCTTGGCAAATTTAAACCAGAGTGATTCTGTCTCACTTATTTCATACAAGACTTTGTCAGAATTCTCCATGGTTGAAATTTACATTTATCATCATGTATACATTTAAATTATAATTCAATATAAGCAGTATTAACCTTTTTGTGATGCACATGCTAAGGTAAAACTGGGAGATTAACAAGTTTTGTGTATAACTTGGGCTTTCTTTTTACTGTAATACTCTATGACTTTGCAATGATGTCACTACTGCACTATAATTTAAAATGTTAACACTGTTGTTTCTTAGATTCATTCAGTGTACAAGCTGATGACTTTAGCTTCTTTCTCTATGAATTATCATTGAGATGCATCAGGACAGTTAATAAGTAAACTGGCTGTGCCTTTCCCCTAACTTAATAGTGCTTCATTTCTAACCTCTAGTTCATTGAAAGGATCAAGGTATCTAAAGGCTGAAAGGCACAGATTTTCATAAATCATAAATGGTAGTGCACACGCCACCACATAATAACAAAGGATTATGATCAGGTTTTCAATCATAACCAAGTTAAGTATTTGGGAAATGGATTTAAGAAATTCACCTTAAAAGCAATGCTTTAGAGGGGAATTTCTTGAAACCACCTTGAGAACAGATAATAAATAAAAGGTTATGTTTGGAGACCTGATTATAACTATAAATAATATATAGGGAGTTTTAAATGCCCCAGTGGACTACCAGTTCAAACAAAGTAGAGTGACGAGTCACGAGTGTCTAACAGCTATTAGAAGTCAGACGATTAGAGATGCGATTTCTGGCTGCTGTTTAGGTGATAAGAGTGACGCATTTTACAGCTTTCAAAACTCATCTGGTTTCTGATTCAGTTCTGTGGTCACTATCATCTGTATGACAGAGTGAGGTTTGTTTAGTTATAATAGTGAAGTTCATATGGAAGAATATCACCACAGGAAGCATACAGCCAAGTGTTTTATGAAAGAACTTCAGAATGACACAACATTCCATGTATTATAATGAAATTGTATTGCTTTGAGATTTCTACAGCTGTAGTTAACACCTTGCTATAGCTAGATTATTAGCTCTGAACCTACTTAGTAGTTGAAGATGGATAGTCAATACAGAAATCAGATCAACTATATACTTAGTAGTTGAAGATGGATGGTCAATACAGAAATCAGACCGACTATATAAGTAGTTGTTGAAGATGGATGGTCAATACAGAAATAAGAATGACTATATAGTTAGTAGTTGAAGATGGATGGTCAATACAGAAATCAGACTTACTATATACTTAGTAGTTGAAGATGGATGGTCAATAAAGAAATCAGACCGACTATATACTTAGTAGTTGAAGATGGATGGGTTCTACTTAGTAAAATCAAGGCCTGGTGCTGATTGTGGCTCAGACCATCAACTTCTCATTGCAAAGCAGAGAATTAAATTAAAAAAGCAAACAATAAAAGCCTCTAGTCCAACTAACTAGTCATGGCATTCACAATATTTAGTATAAATACGTAGTGGAGGTGAAGACCAATTTAAGGCATTAGATCTAATGGACAGAGCACCTGAAGAACTATGGACAGAAATCTATGATACTGTCCAGGAGGCAGCAACAAAACTAAATTAGAAAGAAGATTAAGAAGGAAAAATTGCAGTCTGTGGAGGCTACAGAAGTGACCAAAGAAAGAAGGAGAGCAAAAGGCAATGGAGTTAAGGAAATTATGTCCAACTGAATGCAGAGCTTCAGACAATAGCAAGATGAGATAGTGATGCATAATTCAATTAGCAGTGTAAATAACTGAAGGAAGATAATAGAATGGGCAACTTCCTTGTAAAATGGGCATTATAAAAGTTAAAAATGGGAATGCTGCAGATGCAGAAAAAATATCAAGAATATACAAAGGAATTATATAAGTAGGACCTAACATCACTGATACATATGATGCTATGTTTTCTAATCTAGAACCAGACATCTGGGAGAGCAAAACTAAATGTATTCTAGAAAAATCTTGTTAATTACGCAGCTGCAGAAAGTGATGGAATTCCAGCTGAATTGTCTAAACTCTTGCAAAATTACACTGTTACAGTATTGGTTGTAGTTTGACAGCAAATCTGGAAAAGACAATAGTAGCCACTGAACTGGAAGTCAATTCATATTCCAATCCCAAAAAAGCAATGCTAAAGAGTGCTCAAATTATCAACCCCATGCACTTACTTCTCACTCTAGCAAGGTACTACACAACTCTAGAAACTAAACTCCAGCAACACATGGTGTGAGATGTAGAAGCTGTTTTTTTTTCCAAAATGTTTTTATTCATTTTATAACACAATAACTTAACAGTATAGTAACCAAGAAAAACAAATAAACTATATACAATGCCCATCACAACAAAAAAGCAATATACATAGGAGAACACTTAATATTTCTCCAACAGATTAGACAATTTTGTCCAGGCAATTAAATTATGAGTTGTTACACTCTCCAAACATCCACACGCAAAGTTTTTAAAAACAAAAAAAATATAACCACGAGGGGGTTGAATAAAAACGGACATTTATTCAGACTACAAATTAGTTAAAACACATAAAAAGACTTAGCGCTTTCGCCCATTACTGCTTGGGCATCTTCAGAGTCTAATTAATCAGCTAACACAGCCCTCTTTTAAATTATGGGTTGTGTTGTTAGTCCTTGCTTTTATAGTAGCAATCTCATTCTTACAAATGTATTTCACAAGATGAATAAACTCAACTTTAAAGACAGCAGTAGATTGGGATTTCCAATTTTTAGTAACAATTTTCCTTGCTATACAGAGGCTAGACCATAGTAAAAATGTTTGGTTTTTAGGAATGACTTCAGGAACAGGAACACTGAAAAGGATAAGGGAGTCAGAAATTATACAGTTGTCATTCCGTAGAGCTTTAGAAAGATATTTAAAGTCTAACCTAAATGGGGAAATTATTCTGCAGTTAACAACCACATGTATCCAGTCAGAATCAGGGTGTCCATATCTCCAGCATTTCATTTCATCTTTCTTGTACGTTATTGCTAGACTATGTGGAGAGAATGTATACATGCCAGAACAGGGATGATGTGGATTCCTTCACCGACTGTAAACAAAGTCTTTTATCTTTTTCTGAGAATACCTGTCTGTTAACTTCACTTGAATAATTCAAAAAAGAAACATCTGTTTTGCTAAAATCATTTCTGAGAATTTTATAAATAACAGATATGTATGAAGCATTCTTGGGTGAGCTATTAATAATTGTTGAGATAAAATCCAAGATTTTTAAGTTAGTCTTACTGTATGACGCTAATGAGGGTACGAGTTTAGTATGTATAAAATCCTTACAAGTTTGGATGCCCAGCCAATTGCAATTTTGCAAACTATATCTGCTGATCAAATAGTCTGCAGAACTTCAGAGTTACCAGAGATCAATCCGTCAATATTCACTGGATAAAAGAGAAATGAAGGGAGTGGAGGTGCCAGACAAAATATTTACTTGTACTTTATCAACTACTCCAAAGACTTTGTGTGAACCATATCAGACTGTGGCAAATTCTTACAAAAATAGGAATACTGGGTCACCTTTTTTATCTCCTGAGGAATCTGTATGCATATCAAGTGGCAACAGTTAGAACTAAATGTGGAACAACTGGTTCAATACTGGCAAAGGACTGGGACAAAGCTGCATATTGTCACCGTGCTTATTTAATGATATGCAGAATATATCATGTGAAATGCTACGTTAGATGAATCAGATGTTGGAATCAAAACTATCAGGAGAAATATTAATAACCCCAAATATGCAGATACTGCTCTGATGGTTGAATATTATTAAGAGTTGATAAATCTGTTAATAAAGGTTTTAACGGTTCCAGCAGTATTGTCTGATGTGTGTCAAAATCCAGAGTTAACAGTATAAACTGCACATATTTCAGTAACTAGCTTTTATCAATTGGAGAGAAAGAGGAAAAATAAGTTTCAATGCTGCAGTAATGTTAACTTCTGTTAAAGAAAATAGTCAAATTATTGTGTATACTTCCAATGTTGCAAGTAAAAAAATCAGTAACACCTGGGGAGAGGTACTGAAATAACCACAAAAATTTTAGGATAAAGACAAAATTAAATGAAACCAATCATTACTAAACAACTTTGAACAATGGGAACTGTAATGAAAAGCAGTATTTTCATTTAAAACATGCCACAAACAACAGACTGCAGCCCACAATAATCTGAGTGCGTCTCCACAGCCCAGTACTGAATAACAGGCCTCAAATTATGTCAGAGGCTTAGGCACATCTAGATAGGCTTTATAAAAAACCTAAAAGGCATTTACACTAACAGTCTTAGGTTGGTACAATCTGGGAATTCACAACTGAAGCCATAAAGCACAATTCTCAGCTAAAGCGTCTTCTGCGTGGAGACATGGTGAATGGGAGTACCTTTGTTGAAGGTTGTGCGTCAGGCCTGGCAAGTCGGTACGTAAAATCAACTGCCAATCATTAGTGGACTGGAGTTCCGCTGTGGCGACCCCTAACCGGGAAAAGCCGAAAGACACAAACAAACATAGAAAAAGGTAATAAAAAAAGATGAAACACTTAACACCGTTTGAAGTCAAACCACTAATGCTAAATAAATGCAGTTATGGAAATGCCCACTGTCATCTAATGAATGTCACATCAACATCCCAGTCTGAAATAATCCAACAAATCATCTATCCTTGTGGGTACATGAGCACGGGCTAGACCAAGCTCTGATGCAATAATAGCACAAAGACAACTATTATTGTATGCACCAAGATAGCAAGTCATGCTTCTATAATGCAAAAGGATTCACAGACCTCCGAAAATGAAACAATTGTGTAAGGAAGGGAAAGGGATATAAACGTGTGCACCATGACATTTCTAACAATACATTTTATATGTTGATCCTCGAGTTGGAATGCTGCTTTGATCATCCTGATCCAAAGTTAGTTTGCAGAAATGGTATTTTAAAACAACACACATTTGCAGTCTGCCCCTGATCATTTCAGCAAAAGAAACAAAGCAGATGTCTTGAGAGGAATGCATTACTGCAGACCACCACTGTTCAGTGAAGGTAACCTCCAGTGAGGACTGCTATTCTGTCATACTAATTATTAACTTTAAATAAAACCATGACTGTCACAGGTACCCCATACCCTTCAGTTATGGGCAACTGTCGTTAACAGATAAGCTGTTAGGCAGAAAACGAGATTAACGAACTGAGATCCAAATCAGCAGCAATGACAACGATGAAGAAACATTCGGGTTCCAGTTCACCCTTCCAATCTTTCGCCTAGGAGGAGAAGACGAAACAAGGAGAGAAGCGAATAGTTCTGCAAAACGCATATGGTCACCCATTTTGTATGAACTATATCCTGACATGTCAGGTACTGCATCATCATTCTGATTCAGGCCAATGTGCCCACCTCTAATGTGTGCTCCACCCCTTCTGTATGAACTATAGCCTAACATGTCAGCTACTGCATCATCATTCTGATTCAGGCCAATGTGCCCACTTCTAATGTGTGCTCCACCCCTTCTGTATGAACTATAGCTTAACATGTCAGGTACTGCATCATCATTCTGATTCAGGCCAATGTGCCCACCTCTAATGTGTGCTCCACCCCTTCTGTATGAACTATAGCCTAACATGTCAGGTACTGCATCATCATTCTGATTCAGGCCAATGTGCCCACCTCTAATGTGTGCTCCACCCCTTCTGTATGAACTATAGCCTAACATGTCAGCTACTGCATCATCATTCTGATTCAGGCCAATGTGCCCACTTCTAATGTGTGCTCCACCCCTTCTGTATGAACTATAGCCTAACATGTCAGGCACTGGATCATCATTCTGATTCAAGCCAATGTGCCAACCTCTAATGCGTGCTCCACCCCTTCTGTATGAACTATAACCTGACATGTCAGGCACTGGATCGTCATTCTGATTCAAGCCAATGTGCCCACCTCTAATGTGTGCTCCTTTGCAGGTGAAAGGGACATAAGCATGCAGCCAAAATTGACGCTTAGGCTGAAGCCATGCTGTCTGGAGTTAACAATGTATATGTGTATGTGAAGTTACTGTTCATGTGCTCCAGTTTTAAAAGATCTGTTCAATGGAAATATCCAACCCTGTAAACCCCAGAAATAAAATACAGTGCCAATCTTAAAACAATGGCAAGTCTAATCAGGGCAAATACAAGTGGTAACTGACTGAAAGTGTAGCTAACGTGAGTACAACGGTTGCTTTTGCAGCTGCTAATGAATGCAAAATGCACTCTTTGAATATGGTTGCTGAAGGAAAAATATATTAATTTTTCCCCAAAGGTGCAGTAACCTTAGACACGCAAAGTGTCCTGCATGAGAGTATAGGCTGCTTTGCCCCTCCCCAAAGTGAATGCAGGATTTGAATTTTACTTTGAATTAATTAATTTATTTATTTATTTGAGATTCGAGCAGAATTCAGACCGCCATGGCATTTGGGATAATCTCATAGAGCCACACTCTAAAATAACCGCATGTTTGTTAAAAAGAAGACAATAAAACATATTTGTTAACCTTTTTCTCTGATGTTTACTTTTTCACTAAGATGCATTGGTTTACATCTTAAAAATGTCATACTTAGGTAACTTTTTTTGCAATAATTGCAGGGAGAGTATTGCACTATTATGGTGGTATATACTTACTTCAGCAAGCATTGCAATAAACACTTCTTCCTGAAGTCTGAGCTATGGAAGTCTGGCAATTTTTAAATAATTTTATTCAGCACATCAAGCAAGTTACATATTATGAGGCTGGTGTACTACTTTGAAGCTAGTATGTAATTATTTTAGCATTTTCAAATAAAATGTAAAGTTCTCTTTTCCACAGGTTTCCAGAAAGAAACTGGCATTCTAAATAATATTTATTTGAGATTCGAGCAGAATTCAGATCACCATGGCACATACTTTTGCAATTGTAAATTAATTTACAATAACTTTAATCACCTTGTTGGATGACTGCTCATTTCCACTGGGCTCACCACAGCCATATATTTTTTCAGGGGATACTAGTGCCTTCTGTGTGGAGTCTGCATGTCCTCCCCGCAGTGGGTGGCATTCGAAAGACATGCATAAGGGCGTGCCTTCGCTGAAGGTTGGACGTCGAGGTGGCACCTCGGCGTTCGTGAAAATCTACTGCCAATCATTAGCGGACTGGAGTTCCGCTGTGGCGACCCCTAACCGGGAAAAACCGAAAGACAAACAACAACAACAACCAAATGATGGACGATATGCATCATTAAATAAAATTCAACTACTACAGCAAAACAAACAGTGACCTAGAACTAATTTGCACAAAACAAGAACACCGCACAAAGCCTAAGAAAAAACTATTAAGCCAAAAACAGCCCACGTACACAGCCTAGTACAGCACTAGTTATCATCCACAGATTGTGAATAGAAGTGCAATCTTCTTTAGACTTCTGGAAAACTTTTTCATCTTAGCAGTTCAATTTCCTATTTAGTCACTGCACTGCTGTATCTTTTGAGGATCACAGCTTCCTAATTATCAGCAATCACAATGCCTCTAACAAATACCCTTTATACTGCTGAATTTAACAAAAAATCACTGATTTTTACTTTCCACTGGCATTCCACACGTTAACCACTTTTTTCAAAGGAAATATAAATAATAATAATAATAATTTTATGCAGAGATGTTTCTTCCTATACATCCCAACATTCCACCAGCTTTCATTCAGAGCTAACCAGAAGCCATGGCTCACCCCTACAGGTATATGAGCTGCTGAAGGAAAGACATGCAGCTTACAGGGCTTAGAACAAAGCAGCCCTAAGTCTAGCAAGAGGTAATATGAAGAGGGCTATAAAGGAGGATTACAGAGAGTATGGCAGAGAGGTACAGAGCCACTTTGAAAACATGAAGGATGCATGGAGACGATGGCAAGGCATACGGGAGATCACAGACTATAAAATCAGGTCAGCACTGTGTGAGGACAGCATCAAATTCCTGGACAGTTTGAACATCTTCTTTGGTAGATTTGAGGCAAGAAACAACACGTTGGCACTAAAGCTACCCACTGATAAGAAGGATGCAGTACTCAGCCTCAGCACAGAGGAGGTAAGAAGGGAGTTAGTAGATGTGGCCAGTTTGGACTCGAAGTTTGCTTTGGAGAATTTCCCTAGTGCTCTTATTTGCTTCTTCAGGCTAAGGACAGATTGCTTCCAATTAGACACCCGGCTCCTTCTTGGTCCTGGAGAGCAATTTTTATCTTTTATTATAGAGTTTATTTATTGCAGATGTCCAGCAGACAGGTTTACTCTTCCTTGAAGAGGATGATTTTGTCCTGTCTGGTATTCCTCATTCCATGCAGCTATATAAATGCTCATATAGTACTTTGGTGTAAGTTTGGACATATGTGCCAGTTTCTGTGGAGGGGGAGGGGGCTGTGAAGCTGTTTATACCTTCCCTCAGGAGGCTGTAATCAACTCCATCTGTTATATCCTATTGTGTCCAACCTATTTTATCAATCAGTGTAGATTTCATCTATTTTATATACCTGCTACAAAGTTTATAGCAATTGACTTGAATGGATGACAATAAAGCATTCAATAAATTCTCTTTCACTTAACAGTATTAATTCCTCCCCAGCCCAAGTCCCAAACAGGTGTTCACAATTTCTGTGAAATTATATCTTTATCTTTTTTATCTTTGATCTCCCTGACCATCAAAGCCTCCCCGCAAAAGTCCAGTTGTCTCATTCTTGCCCCAGAGGTAAGATCCGTATGGTTCATTTGCTCCTCTTGACTTAACAGCTGAGCACTGTGAATGATGGCGTCATCTGCAGAAATTGGGGAGCACTGTGAATGATGGCATCATCTGCAGAGATTTGGGAGCACTGTGGATGATGGCTTCATCTGCAGAGATTGGGGTTTCCTGCTTAACCCTAAAAGTTCCCTACTGCCTTCTTGATATAAATCTCTGTGTTATCCCCTGCTAAGAAGAGATACTCTGCAAGTAAGACCCAAATGCAAGGCAGAATACAATCCAAATAGACGAAAAATGCCAGCACATCCCCTGCTAAGCCATTTGCTCTTCTGACTGCCCAACTGTTTTTTCACTTTGAACTGGAATAGCTCCCTGTTTTTCACCTTCACTGCTTTCTTTCTTTCTTAGCCTCTCTAAACACAAGTTTTAATCCTACATTTGAAGCCATCATGTTTGAGAACCACTTTTTTAATATGACAGATCTGCAAATCCATTTCTACTCATAAATTTGTTGTTTCTGTAAAGGCATAAGTTCCCTGTCTTATTCTTCCAGCCAGAATTAGTGACTAGCAGTCAGAGCTTTTCTGGGGCATTAACTTATTTTGTCAGTCTGCCCTCCTGAAGTCCACAAACCTTAGTTTTCATTGGGTCAGATCTGTGTATAAGAGGATGATGAACCTCCCTGTATAGTGACCAGTTATTCTCAAGCAGCTGTCCATTTCCAAGTCTAAAAGACATTTCCAATTTGAGAAGACCAGGTCCAAGACTGTCCCCTTTTTTAGTAATTTCAGCATTAGCTGCCTGATGTCTATCACATGCAGTGTGCCAAGAATGATTCTATTTGAAGGTGTGCCTGTGCCCAAGTTGTCAGATTTACATCTGCCATATTAAAGTATCTCATAAATAATACATCTACTTTCTCCAATACTCTTTGGGTACACTGTATTTTATTGGCCTTTTTCCCCACCCTACAGGTATACAACCTCTTTAGGAACTGTCCTACCATTTCTAGGCTCCACAGTGACCTGCTGGGCCTCCTCTCTGCCTTATTTCCTTGTGACTTCTGTTGCTTTGATCTCTTCCCTTACACAAAGGACTAATTTATTTTACAATAATTTTAAATCCAACTAACCTTTCTCTGTATGCCATGCTTCTGTTACTACCATAATAGCAAGTCACTGTACCACCATAAATGCTACTAGTTCTGGTCATTTTTTGCATATTACATTTCTTTCTTCTATTTATCCGTCTACTTTTGTTTCATCTGTATATACACTATCTTTATATTCTTTCTCATAAGCATGTAACTTCTGTAATTGTTATCAGCCCTGGAGTTTGCCTCAGTAACTACCCTGATGTTATGAGATATCAAAGCCAGGATTTTCTATATGTGTTACTGTGAATGTCCTTTAACTAGTTTAAACACTTGTCAATGAAACTCTTTAACAAGTCACATAGGATTCTATTTACCATCTCAAACAAATGCACACCACTGCATGGGTACAAATCTGTTACTTTCCAAATGAAGTCCTACTTGTTGATAAACTGAAGACCCTAAGATTCACACCACACATTCAACTACCTGCTAAGCACCATGATGGAAAGTGCCTCGGAAAAGATGCGTGTAAGAAAATATCACCGTGACTGTTGCTCATCTAAGAAACACAGGTTCCTTTTGTACTGCTATGGGAAATCACACTAACAGAAATAACCAGAGTGCATTATCACTATGACTTGGAAAGCCACCTGGTTAAGTTATGCTTACACCTGACTGAAAGATTCTGCTAAGAAAAGAAAAAGATGGGCATCATTAACTGAATAAGAGGCTAATCACATTACACAAAATTACCTCCCTGAGATAAATATTCACAGTTCAGAAAGTAAACTATGTCTCAACGAAAAATGCAGTGCTGTAGAAAACATCACAGTGCTGCCACATGGCATCTCATGAGTAAAGTATATCTCAGGACATTACCTGGGCAGATTTCATTAGTTCAACACGGTAGATGCTAAAATCCAGTTGTTGTGGTGACCTGAAAAGAAAATCAATAAACCATCAAATCAGAGCAACAGAAGAGACTTTGTCTTAGTAAACTTAGAAATGTAGGAAGATGAATGTGATAAACACGCAGAATAACCACATAAACAGTATTTTCCCCTTGGTTATTACAGCATTTAGAAGTTTAGCTAAAAAAAGCATTTTTGAAATGTGTTAACTTAAGACCAAGATTTGAACCACTTCTGTTCTTTAGTAATTTCTGATTTTTATAAAGAAACCCCCTGCAAGTAAGCCTAATATTAAGCATTTTATGTGGGACCAAAACTATCCCCCTTAAATGCCTTCTAGTTATAAATCTTTTGTCAGATACACACTCATTCTTAACTGAAGAGACAATAATGTTTTCTGCATGAGTGAAATAGGGGAACACCACTACTATAAATACCTGTTATAAATGTCCTTCCTTATTCAGCATATGAAAAGAACACTCTTTTACTTAGAAAATACTAGACCATGACTACCACCAGCAAGACTGGAGGTACATTTGTACAAGGATAGTAGAAAATGTGGAAAAAGGCAGAAAAAACTATCTGGAAAACTATGGTCACATACTCTAAGTAAGTATAAAATATACCTACTAGCATATGTCTTACACAAGCTACAAAAAATCCTCCACTCAGGTTTTACTATAGATCTGCCAGTCAAAAATAAAACTAGTGCTATTAACAGCAGCAGGAAAAAATGTGAAAAACAAAGCAGTGCAATGGTCTTCACCAAGGAGACCAGTCGCTATTATGCTGCTATTATGCAGGGCTGCAAAAAATGTACCATCGTCTCTAAGCTACTGCAAAGACTGCACAATGCTTCCCAAAGAAATAGAAATACAAAAAGCAATATAGCCGTTAAAGAGTCACATGGGACTTTTTATCCTATATGCATGAACAGCATATTATACTCCTCAAAAATAAGGAATGTGACAAAACAATTGCTTCTCAATGTGCACTTAATGCAGTGGATCAAAAAAAGTATTAACTGGTCATGTAAGAGCAAAAACACTGATTATTCAAGATCACTGATTGGGTATTTTCTTCTTTCCCCCGTGTGGGATTGGTATATAGAGTTTGGGGTACGAAACACTTGTTTTGAATTGTCCCATTTGATACCATGTTAAGGCAGCTTTTGAAGCTGAGCAACTGAGCATTTGTGTTCTGAAACATCAAAGTAGAAGTTGTTCCCACACCCAGAACAGAAAAGAAAAGAAAACACACTAAAACAACCAAAAGCAACCACAGACACACCCTTAAGCTTAGTAGTAGGAAGCCTGACATACATTGGCATAAAGAATTACCATAATACCACAAAGTAAAGAAACAACATCCCAATAATGGCATAATTTGGCTGCAAAAAATGCAAAAAAATTAATTAAAACAAAAATAAACAAGCATAAAAAAAAATCCAAAACATAAAACCACAAACAAGCAGCATTTTTATTCAGTAAGCTAATAAGGTTAGCAGACTTCAGTGCAATCCAAAAGAAAGTTAATGCAGCCAGTTGCCTAAGTATAATCCACTACACAATTAATAAAGCCACTCTGACAACATATGAAGGAGTCATTACTAGGCACATTGTAGGTGCTGCGAAGAGCACTTTTGTCTGACAACAAAGATTAAAGCAATACTAATTTCATGAACATAATCGTACTTTGACTTAGGAATGGGGTCCATTCCCATCATGGCATGAGAACCCCAAAAAAGTTGGAGAAATTAATATAAAACAACATATCGGTAAAATGAAGTCACAGTCAAACACTAATAAAATATGATTTTTGAAAAGCTGATTTAAATTGTGATCTGTCAAACCCAGAGCAAAATAAGATTCTAGATTATTTCATTCAGAAAAAGAAAGCATCCCCCACTTTAAATGCAATAACTAAAATTATATAAATTAGAACAGTTGCTTCACAGCTGTATTGCACAATTGTAATAATTACAAAAACTCTACAGGATGTGGGTAATAGTAGGTTTACCTAAGGCTGGTGAGAGTCTGTCACTCGGTTTGTGGTCCTATGACCAAACCACACTAGCCACAGGTAAACCTTGCACCTTCCCACATTCTGTCATGGTTTGTTCTTTGTAAGTCAAATACCTCTGTTGAATGTTGAGGAGATGACAGCACTAAATAAATTAGCCTTTTAGCTTAAGACCAGTAAATCAGAATACAGATTAGCACTGGTAGCCTGCAGATACAGAGAGACACAGTGGAGAATGGATTATATGTTGTACTCTAATGTAACACACTGTGCGTAAAGCTATAAATCAAAACAATTTTATTGTGGCACTTGACTGTATTTCTTATTTTGGTTGTATGTCTACCCTTGCATCACTGAACTATTGAAATGTACTTTATAGCTAGAATGGGCAAGTCTGTTTGTAGTTCACCAATTCATGTGTTAAAAGGTACCTGCCATCAATTTTGCTAACTCCATCATCTGCTGAAAATGTTAACACATCTGGATTAACTTTAGTAGAATGCCCTATGATACAATCCCATTTTACATTTTCTGTAATGGTCTTTTCAACTGTTTTTATCTCTGCATATAATTCTGTATTCATCTCTGCACGAATCCTGAAAAAGGATATCAGTTTATAATCTGGAAATACTGAAATGTCGAATTTCAGTATTTTGCGACTATAAAATCAAAAGTGTAGTTACGCGATACTACATAATAGCAAATGCAGAAATGTCGGATTCACCATTATGTGTTCGCATATATGACGTGCGGTGCGTATTGTGGATTTAGCTGGGGTTTGAGGTAAGTGGTGTTTTTGTAAGGGTACTGGGTAGGAATTTTAGTGTGTGTGAGTGTGTGTAGTGGTGAATTTTATGTGCTTGTGAGTTTAATGTGACCTCGGAGTTAGTATATATAAGTAGGGGGGTTGGGGGGGGTGCAGGGGGCAAGATTGTTTGTGTGTGTGTTAGTTTTGTTGTGTTTGTGTATGTTGTTTCATTTTTTTTTGTGGTGTCGGCAGGTAGGTGTATTTTTGTTTGTGTGGTATAGTGTTTTGTTTGTGTGATGTTCGTGGTTTGAAAGTTCGTGGTTTTAAAGTTTCGGGTTTTTGATTTTTCGGGTTTATAGTCTCGAGATATTGAAATTCGATATTTCAGTATTTCGAGATTATAAAGTGAATCTATATATATATATATATATATATATATATATATATATATATATATATATATATATATATATATCTGCAAACATCGTATGCTCTAATACATACAAGCAAAAAAAAAAAAAAAACAAGCACTCAAAACTGCCAAAAAATGAAGTGATTTTATTTATTCAAAAGTTAGTTATAGGAAAGCTATTAGACCATCTGGACGTTCTAAGATAAATGCACATTATCTACTGCCAAGCCAATGCAAGCTATACTGGTAAATATCTCTCTTTCTTTTCTTTCTTTCTCTTTTTTTCCTTTCTCTATCTCAACCACACACACACACACACACACACACACACACACACACACACACACACACACACACACACACACACACACACACACACACACACACGCACACACACCTGGCCTAATAATGGACAGTGACAAAGAGTGAGATAAAAACTGTCACTTAAGCTACTGTATGAGATATTTTTGCTTTACCACCAATCCACCTGCAACATTATTTTTTATTTTATTTATTTTATTTTACATTTGTTGACCGGGTTAGTCTAACTGGATTATATGTCCATTTTCAGTAGAGGCCCGGGGAGAAAAGCTCCAAAACAGTATTAATTTAATTGAATAAAGATACAAAGGATCTACTTAAGGAAAACATCATAACACTAAATTAATGTAAAAAAAAAAACACTCTACCATAGATTTAATTTCGGTGGTGCAACGATAGTATTGTTGCCTCACAGCAAGAGGTTCTCCCATTCGATTCTCGGCTGGAGTATGGGGAGTGCCTTCTGTGTGGAGTCTGCATATCCTCCCCACGGTTGGGTGGGCATTTGAAAGACATGTGTAAATGGGCGTGCCTTCGTTGAAGGTTGAACGTCGAGCTGGCACCTCGGCGTTCATCAAAATCTACTGCCAATCATTAGCGGACCGGTGTTCTGCTGTGGTGACCCCTAACTGGGAAAAGCTAAAAGACAACAACAAGGTAACAGAGGAAAAAAGGAAAAAGAGGAAAAGAAATAACAATATAAGAAAAAGAGTGAGAAAAAAAGAAAAAAAATTATTTTAGAGTTGATGTAAAGAGATTTAGAGCATTTGATATAACTACAGAATAGGTATAGCAGATTTAGAGCAATGGGTTAGACATAGAAAGCAAAAAGAAATGAATAGCTAGTATGTATCAAACATCTTATATACATAGATGTACACAGGGCATGGCATGTAACAAACATCTTGTATACATAGATGCACACAGGGCATGGCATGTAACAAACATCTTATATACATAGATGTACACAGGGCATGGCATGTAACAAACATCTTATATACATAGATGTACACAGGGCATGGCATGTAACAAACATCTTATATACATAGATGTACACAGGGCATAGCATATAACAAACATCTTATATACATAGATGCACACAGGGCATGGCATGTAACAAATCTAGTTTTTATTAAGTAGTAGTTTGACAGGGAACAGAAAATACTGACTTAAAACAAGAAAAAAAATTGTAGAGCAACCGAAACCGCAACAGTGGAACAGATGTAAGGGAAGTTAGATCATTTGGAAGTCTGTTCCAAGTGTTTCCAACAAAATTAGTAAACAGGCAGTCGCCAGATTTGTTATTGGATTTAAGGGTGGCAACTAGTAACTTTGCTGAGCATAGAGTTTTGAGATTTATATAAGGACTAATAAGATTACAGAGTACAGGAGTATTAGTGGGATGGTACATGACCTTGTGAGTAATAGTAAGTTGCTGAAGAAGAACCTGATTTTGAAATTCCAGCCATTCTAGCTGTTTCAGATTTTGGCAGTGGTGGGTTCTAAAAGGTGAACCAGTGGCAAATCTGGCGATGTTGTTATAGGAAGTTGCCAGTTTGTTTAGATTAATTTTAGATATGTTGGTATAAATGGGGGAGGCGTACAGTAGGGTGGAGATTAGATGGGTTTGAGCAATAGTAGTCCTGGCAGAGGGTGTAAGAAAGGCTTTAAGCCTGTAGAGGAAACCAAGTTTTCTATTAATTGCTTTGATAGTTAAGTTTATGTGATTGTCATAGTTAAGACTGTGATCAATTGTTACACCTAAGAGTTTGGTGGTTGTGTCGGATGCTATTACGGTGCTATTATTTGATGTAATTGTGAAATTAATATGGGTAGACTTCTGTGTGGGAGTGAACAGTAATAGTTTAGGTTTTTTTTGGGTTAAGGAGGAGACAGCGTTGATGGAACCAGTTTTCAGCTAAGGTAAGTACTCTTTGGGTAATGGACTGGAGTTCAGCTGAAGAGGCTGCGGCACAGATTAATGTCGAGTCGTCAGTATATTGTATACAGATGGTTTAGGGGAGGGTAGTTTTCAGATCATTAATGAAAATAGAAAAGAGGAGAGGTCCCAGAATGGAGCCTTGTGGGACACCCTGAGTGACTGGGAGCTGAGTAGATAGTTTATTGTCCCAGAGGACTGCCTGTTGTCCGTTACCTAGATAAGACTTAAACCATTTGACTGCCTGAGTATCTAAGGAAAGTGACTGTAGTGTATCTAACATTAAGTATCTATCACCCCTCTACTTAAGTTATTTAGAGTTTAACACTCTCTTCACCTACATTATCAGCAACCACATCCAAACATCCAAGCGCCCAGCTGGTCAACTTCTGCTTTCCTTCACCTTAGCCAAAAAATGGAATGCTCTTCCCTCCACTCTTAGGACCTGCGATAACCTTGAAAACTTTAAAACTCTTCTTCATTCTCACCTTTACTCAAACAGGAAATGCAACTGTACTCTTCACCCTATACCTCTCAAGGTCTCCTCTACTTTTACTCCTGGTTAACCTCTCACCTAGCTAATCTTGCTCAATTGTATTATGTATATATAACTATACTGTAAAATCTAGCCTCAAGGCAATTTGCCCATTTTTTACACCTAAACAAAATTGTAATTGTTTGTTTCTTTATGAATGCTACCTGTTTGTCAGTTATGCAAAGTTTCTTAGTAATTATTCATGTAACTATGTATTGTTGGAGCTTTTCTCCCTGGGCCTTCACTGAAAATGGGCTCCCATAGCCCAGTGGATCCCCCCGGTCATCAAACTGGAATAAATAAATAAATTTAAGTTAACTGACTAAGCCCTATACTGCATAAGTAATAACAAGTCACTACAGGTAATAATAACAAATCCACCTGCATTAAAAAAAGTAAAGCACATGAAAACAATATTAAATTGCAAATAAAAAACACACTCATAAAAAAACAAAAGCAGTAAAAACTCCATAAAAAGTAAATAAATCCTACATAATAAAAAACAGCAATACAACAAAAACACAATACAAAAAGTTAACATTTAAAACCTAATACACATAAGAAATTGTCATACACTATTCACTTGAAGTCATGTAAACAGGAAAATCTGAAAGAAATCCAACCCTAAAATAGAAAAGAAATGACCCTCCTAATTAAAAAATGAAAGAAGACAGTAAAATAAAACTCTATAAAAAACAAAACTATGAATTGCCTGCACATACTGAAATCCACACAGTGAAATCAATTAAGAAAGCCTGCAAAACAATAACATATTTCAAAATTCCTGCATTAAAGTAAACAAAACAGATATCCTACTATCCCTTATCTAAGAATCATAATTGACTCATGCCAGAAATGAACTTTACAATAAAGTAAAAATAAAATAAATAAATAAGATAAAATACAATAAAATAAAAGATTCTCTTAAAGAAAAATGATATGTACCTGCAAAATGAAGACTTCAATGTATAGATTTCCAATCTACACAGCAATCATAATGTAAGCACCTGCCAAGAGCCAAGTAAAAAAGAAACACTCTCCTGATACCTAACACACGTCACTTTAAGACCCAAATGTTACTCCCCACCAACCAACCTAATTCATAAACTAACTGAGCCCAAATGCAAAAACTGAAAATAAATAAATACAATAAAAGCAACTACAGCGTACATAAAATTATTTTCTAACACACTTAACCTGACTACCCCCACCTTTCCCTGATTACTCCTAAACCTATAATTAATTATACTAAGATTCCTTGAAAAACATGGCCACATCTTCCACAGTCACACAACCCAGTTAATACAAAAAGGAGAACAATCCCCCAAATATTCTAAAAGTGACCTCTAATAACACAGCTGAAAGTAAATGAGTATTTACAATAAAATCTGTATACAAAAATCTTGCCACTATACAGTTAGTGTTACTCCACAAAAGAATCTGAACAAAACCGCAATCCAATGAAACCAATGGAAGAGTCTAAGCCTAGACGAAAATAGAGAAAAAAAAATAAATAAATGGAATATATGTGGGAGGTTTGCTGTCAGTAAAATCAAATGAAATATCTTGCACTGTATGGTCAAGGAACTTTTCCATCACAAAACCTGCTCCTGATCCTACTAAAAGATCACACTAATTCAGCTAAACTGCATGCAAGTGCTGCAAAAAGTAAATAATAAAAATAAGTAAAATTATGCTAATTACAATGAAATCATTTCAGTTTCAGCACAACTCAAGCTTCTCTTAAGCACTCAAGAAATCAAACTTTTCCTAAGCATGCAAGAACTTCAACAAAACAGGTTAAAATACCACAGCCTGCATTTACATACTTGTACAAATCACAGTCAACTAATTAAAAATCAACTGAAAATCCCTTAAACCAGCACAGTTACGGATACTCCTGTATTTAATTATTTAATTATTGCATATTTAAGATAAACTGCAGTGGTGGTGCTGCGGTAGCGTTGTCGCCTCACAATAAGACGTTGTCCTGTTCGATTCTCAGTTAGAGCGTCCTCTGTGTGGTGACATGCATGAATGGGCGTACCTTCGTTGAAGGTTGTGCGTCAGAGCTGACAACTCGGCACGTAGAAATCTACTGCCAATCATTAGCTGAACGGAGTTCTGCTGTGGCGACCCCTAACCGGGAAAAGCCAAAAGATACAACAACATTGCGTATTTAAGATGTGACAGTGGGAAAGTTTACATCCACCTCAGGATCCCTGCTAGCATTTAAAAACAATGCCATTGTGAAGCCCTAAATGTTAATAATCTCCATCCCCTCTTATATTCTCAATGACAAAGTCTAATACTACAAAACTACTTCTCTCTGCTTCTGACATGCTTACACAAAGCATATATATATATATATATATATATATATATATATATATATATATATATATATATATATACGTATATGTGTGTGTGTATACATGAACATTTTTTTACATAAATAAATACTGATAAATTTTCTCCCCAATGTACCTCTTGGTTTTAATAGTATGAAAGCAGTCACTGTACTTATATTTGGTAATGTATGCTACCCATTTTGTGGCACAAATGTCTGAGCACCTGTGCCCCCAGAGAGGCAGAATCCTCACTGCTGCAACATCTGCAGTGTGCACACCCACTACAGCCTCAGGTCCCTGTAGCCATGGTTATAATCTTCTTCACAGAAATATCAACAGATCTAAAATTATCCTTTACAGCAAGTCCTCACCTATATGTAAATGTTACATTGAGAAGACAAAATATTTTTAAGCTTCTGTCTCTTCCATCAGTATATGGAAATGTTTTCAAATGACATCCCTGATTCTTATCCAAATTATATTTCATAGCTTAATTACATGCACCATTTTTTGCTGCTATACTCTCCCTTACAGGGCAGTGAAGGACTCCAGTAGGGACCCCATGCCCTAGCTCGTACTGCTTAAGCATCACACATGCAGCAAATAAAGCTGTTCTAGAATAACATACAGCATATGCTACACTATAGCTGAGTTTGTTTTCCTACAGCAATTTAACAGCTATCACCTTGTGCTGCTACAAACTCCTAATGTCTGACAAACGTGCCACTTCTCCATTTCTTACCTTGTTAATACCACTCTGAGTACATTTGTTTTCACCTCCAAATGCCTCATATGTAAATACTAGGCAATCATTCTGCAGGTTATTACATACCTACCCAATAACCAGACAGTGACCAAAGATATCTTGTTTCTGTGAGTTAAGCAATTTAACCATTATGCTAACTCCTACCTCATTACAAAAGCTCTGTGTACACACAACTAGTTTTGCAATATCATCTCATAGCTCCTTCCCTATATTTCCCTTAAGTTCCCTTTCTAAAAAAGCCCTAACTTCTCACCTTTCTCAACTATTCCTGTAAGGGTAGTTAAGCTAACACTTGTGTGACTATTTTTGTGCCTTCATCTCCTTCTTTACAGAGTTTTGTGCCTTTTTTACTCTCAAATTATTTATTATTAATAGCTTTTAATGCCATTGCAGAAATGAACCCTATTACTTAGCATATATATATATATATATATATATATATATATATATATATATATATATATATATATATATATATATATATATATACATACACACACACACATATATATATATATATATATATATACAGTTCTTGAAATAATAACTGCTTCATTCTTTGATGTCAGATGAGTATTTCCCCTCAGTTCAGTGTACAAAAAAAGACAAAACTGCCTTTATGCATAGTTCATATGAGGCTAACTGTACTGCTAGTATATCAAAGTATAATTTGAAATGACTTTTTTAGTCCTGTTGCTCCCAATACTACTCCCTATCTGCAATAAGATATCTGACCTGCACACATGTATTGAATTCCATCAACACAACATTCTAGCTATCACTGAAATTAAGAATGAAGAACTCACTCCTTTCAGTACACCATCATTAGGAAAGATAGCATATGTAAATGGGATAGGGGCATGACCATCATGTTTCAGGCCACCTTATGAATCCATACCTACCACCCAACTACTCCAGAATAAGAAAAGAAGAAACACTAATAGCAAAACTATATATACAATCAGAAATCTACAACAGGTTCATAGGTTGGTACTAGGCTATCGGCTCTAAGGCCTATACAAGCCTAGCCATAACAATTCCCTGGATATTTTTTCCCACAATATTTACTTCTCTGGGCTCCTGTCTAGCAGGGCGACTGACATGATCCCCGGGGTGAATTTCCTATCTCCCATCCAATCATCAAGGTTCCTTTTCAAGAGGGCCTATGAGGCGCTCTGCTTGACATGTATGGACAGTCTATTCCAGAGTATGGGGAGTCTCTGGGTCAGGAACCTATCCCTCCAGCATGTTTTGTTCATTGTGATGATAAGGTTTAGATCCCTGGAGCGTATGGCTCTGAGGGATTGGGATTTCTTTAAGTGGAGCATGTCCAACAGCTCAGGGTTTGACATGGCCTTGTATGTTAAGCAAAGATTGCCTCTGAGTAGACGATATGCCACAGAGTATAGCTGCAGTTTTTTTAGACGGTCAGCATATAGCATCTGCTTTAGGCCTGTGATTCTTTTAGTGAGGTATTTCTGTGGCCTTTCCAGCTGTTTTAGATGTCTTGTGAGGTACATACCAAACGGGGCATTATACTCTATAATGGGTCTAATGAGGGATGAGTACAGTGGGACAATGACCTCCTTTTTTCTGGATGAAAAGCCCTTAGTGATGAGGTGTGCCACATAGAAGGATTTCCTAACTGTTGTGGCGATGTGGTTATCGAAAGTGAGACCACTGTCTGCCTGTGTCCCTAAGTCTCTCATCACATTTTCAATGTTTAGTGTCCTGCCACCTATGTGGTAATTCATGGGTACATGTTTTTTTCCAAAGGGGATAACTATACATTTCTTGGCATTAAGCTTGAACCCATGGCTCTGGCACCAGGCATCTGTTTCTGTAAGGCCCTTTTGTAGAATATCCACATCATTTGGGGATTCAATAATGGCTCCCAGTTTGCAGTCATCTGCAAACTTTGTTAGCCAGAGTCCCTTAGTGTTGGCCTGTACTTCAGAGAAGTAGATGCCAAACAAGAGTGGTCCCAGGACTGAACCCTGAGGTACTCCATTTGTCACTTGTCTGCAGCTGGATTTGGAGTCGGCTACTTTTACAGTCTGGGTTCTGTCAGTAAGCCAGTTGGCAACCCATCGAGTGACGTAGGGATTTATGCCCAGCTTAGTAAGTTTATCTATGATTCCAGAGTGGGGGATGGTGTCGAAGGCCTTGGCGAGGTCCAGATAGGCTGTATGGACCGCCTTACCCTCGTCCACAGCTCTGGAGACTGATTCGAAGAAGTCAATCAGATTCAGGAGACAAGATCGGCCCTTCACAAACCCAAACTGGGTGGGGTCCAGTGTTTGAAGGTTGCCAATGTCTTTGTTTATAAGTTCCATGATAATGCGTTCCATGCCCTTGCAGATCAGGCTTGTCAGACTGATGTGACGGTAGTTTCCGGGATCCAAGGCAGATCCTCCCTTGTGGAGCGGGATAACTGTAGCTGTGTGCCACTCAGTGGGCACAAAGCCTGAGGTGAGGCTATGATTAAACATGACACTTAGGTGAGGTGCCAGTTCATTTTGTAGTTCATGTAGTACACAGCCTGGGATGTCATCTGGTCCCATGGATGCTGTATTCTTAGCTTTGGCTTTCTACCTGTGTGGCCGTGATTATCGGAATTTGGCAATCTTTTAGTATTGAGATGGGCCCTTTAGGGGGTGAGAGGGGGGTGAAGTTGGCACTAAATTGAACTGCCAGGATAGTGGCAATATCCTTGGGATCAGTATATTTAATGCCATTCTGTTGTAGCTCAGAGCAGATCTGAGCATTGCCATTTAGATTCTTGACATAACTATAGAATGCATTGTGGTTATCTTTGGAATCTTTGGCAATTTTATTTTCGAAACTAGCTTTTGAGGATTTTATGAGGGATCTCAGCTTCTTACTGAGGCTGGTGAGGGAGTTTTTTGCATCCGGGGATTTTCCTCTTTTCTGCAACAGTTTCTTCCTTCTGTTGTATAGTTTCTTTATAGCAGGGGACCACCAGATTGTCTTCCTTTTTTTGGAGAAGAGCATCTTGGTTCTATTTGGGATGGCACGATTCATGCACGAGTGGATGTGCTCGTACAGTGCCTTAGTGTAGGATTCTGCAGTCGAACTTCCAGATCCTGTCTGCGTGGGTGTTGTGAAGTTTGTCACTTCTGACTTCAGTAGCATGAAGTTCGCTTTGGAGAAGTTTTTTAAGGAGGTTTCCTTACTGGGGGGTGGGGGTGGGATGTGGATGTCAGGGGTGATTTGCTTATGGTCAGACCCGACCAATGAGGGGGTGACCACTGGTGTGGAGCATCTATCTCCCATGTTGGTAATGACCAGGTCTAGGATATTGGAGCCCCTGGTGGGACAATGGATTAGTTGATCCAGGGCATTGGAATTTATGAATTCCAAGAACCATTGGGAAAAGGAGTTGGTACTCGAGTTGTTGTGTCTTTCGGCTTATCCCGGTTAGGGGTCGTCACAGCGGACCTCCGGTCCGCTAATGTTTGGTAGTGGATTTTTACATGCCGAGTTACCAGCTCTGATGCACAACCTTCAACGAAGGCACATCCATTCACGAATGCTTCCACACAGAAGATGCTCTAGCTGAGAATCGAACGGGACAACGTCTTGCTGTGAGGCGACAATGCTACCGCAGCACTTTCCGAATTAATGGCAGGGTAGTTGAAATCACCCAGTATTTGAGTGTTTGGTTGCATCTTAATATTTTCCAGTATGTTTAGAAAGGTGTAGTGAGAATCTTGGGGCATGGTGAGGGATCTGTAGCAAGTTACAATTTGGATTGCAGTCTTACCTAGTGTTAGTTGCACCTGGAGAATTTCAGATGCATTGTGTTGGGCAACTAGCCTGGAGTTTTGAATATGGACACTCCTCCACCTTTAGTGTTTCGGTCTTGGTTTTGTGGCCAAAATGTGTGGTAAGAATTGTAGCCTGGTATTGCAGGGGTGCTCTCTGGAGCCTTGAACCAGGTCTCAGTTACTGCACAGATATCGATGTTCTCCATTTTTAGGAGTGCCTCGGGAGAGTGAATTTTGAGGTTTAGACTTCTAGCATTGAGTAGCATTACCTTCAGATTTTGCATGCTTGTATCTGTTAAAGTGGTGGTTTTATCCTTTGAACATTGCCTAAAAAAGGCACTATAGGGGTGGCAAGAGCTTTAGCCAGTAACCTAAATCCCAGGGGTGACAGGTGCAGACCATCTCTGGCAAAGCATTGTGGTTTGTCGATCATGTCTTCCCAGGCAGACAAATACTGGATCCCCTTTGAATGACACCAGAAGCTTATCCTTTAGCTACCTATACCCCTCCTCCCCCCAAAACGCCAAGACAACCAAAAACATATCATCTAATTTCAGATAAGAAGCCATCCTGCTCGGTGATTTTAACATAGATCGGACCGCCAATAAACCTCACTCTACTCCCCATAATATTATCCTCTACCATTTTACTCAGCTGATCCAACAAGTAACCTGATTTGACAAAGTATCCAAAATAAATCCAAACTATAATTCAACTATGTGATAAACTTAAGTAATTTTGATAAATCCATATTTAATGACACACTTAAACAATGTGACTGAGAACCCCTCAAATATCTGCCTCTAGATAAAACTGTCTGTCACTTCAATAACTCCTTCTTAACCATACTAAACCAACAAGCCCCACTGAGGCATACAAGTGTGAAAATAAATTCTGCCTCATGTATAAACCATCAAATTAACCAGTTCATAAGAGACAGAGACAAAACCTGGAAATAATGGCACAAAACTAGGGCCCAATCCTACCTAGATGCATGGTGCCTCAGAAACTGTACAAAGGCATATGTTTGTTATGATTAAAAGAACCTCATTCCACAAAGCAGACCACACATACAAAAAAACAAAAAAAAAACCAAAAGATTTTTGAAAATTTTAAACAACTTCCTAAAACCAGGCAGAAAACCCATCCCAAATACTTTCCCATCTGAAACCAGCCAGGACATTGCAGACAAATTCAACAAACACTTCCTATCCAGTACTATACTTAACTCAAACAATAATAACCTAGAACCACCCCTACGTAATGCCACTGACCACAGATTCACACACCCACTCAATCTAACAATCATACAGACAAGTACCATCAAAAATACATTAAAAACATGAAACCCACAACACCAGCTCCTGACAACCTACCATCCAAATATCTCAGTATAACCACTGACACCATTTGCTACCCTGTATCTATTCTAATTAATAGATCCATTACAGAAAATTACAACCCAGTCCTATGGAAAGCTTCCTTCATAATTCACTTACACAAAGGTGGTACAGCCACTGAACTGCTGAAGTATCGCCCTATGACAATGCTTCCTTCCTTCTCAAAAACACTTGAAAAATACATACATCAGCAACTCCAAGCCTCTCAACCTGATACCCAATTACTTTTTCCTACCCAACATAGATTTTGATCCCACCACAGCACCCAAACTGCCCTAATACATTTCCTAGATACCATTAATCAAAGTAAAAACTTGGGTAATTTCATCTCCACCATTTTCCTGAACTTGTCAAATCCCTTTGAAATGATCTAACATCAACTACTCCTCGAAAGACTAAATCTTATGGGCCTCATAAATCCCTTAACTAGCTGGCTCACCAGCAACCTAAACAATTGCACCCAGTCTGTAAAATGGAATGACTCCCACTCTACCTTCCTTCCAATCACTACAAGTACCTTAGGGCTCCATACTTGGGCCAATATTTTTCAATGTCTACATTAATGATATGCACAAGGAATCACAACATGCCACCATAATACAATATGCTGAAGACTCACCTTTAGTTTGCTCAGCCACAAATATTCCCACCATAGAAACCATCACATGAAACTTTTACCTCTAAAGAAAACGGGCTAAATAAATCTCAATTGCTCTTAAACCCAACAAAACCAAACTGATCCTATTCCTTCCTAAAATCAGAAATGAAAACAGCACTGACCTTAATAATATCTCCCCAAGCAACATAAAAATTGAAAATGTCACCAACACAAAATTAATGGCAGTTATCATAGATAACAAGTTTTTTGATCAGCACATTGACACTGCAGCCAAAAAGACACACTGCAAACTTGACTTTCTTTACAGAGCAAAGCGCTACCACCTCCCCTCTCCTTCCTACCTTCTTATATGTGTCAACAATTTTCACAAATATCAACTCTTCAACAAAACACAAACTAGAACGCACATACAACAAAATTAGCAAATTCTCCTGCAGCCTCCCAAACTGCTCCTACCATGGCATGGCATTCAATACCCTCAACTGGCTTGAACTTACACAACATATTACCCTCTACCAGCTACTCACAGCGCATAAAACACTTCACCATCAATATAAATCACCCTGTCAAATCTCATCCAATGGCATTCACCAAATAGAATGCTAAGATCTTCAGAACTTAAACTAAATTTTGCTAATAAATTAAATAACTATTACGGTGTCTTGCTATTCTATGTCATCATCTCCAAGGCATGCAGCAAACTTCCAAACCACATCAGGTTTTTAAATAGCCTGCAACAATTCAAATCTGCCCTAAAATATCACCTGGCAACTAATAAACTATGTAACTTTGAAGTATGCAATCCTAACTCTGTCCACTATGGATACTATACAAGTGTATTAATATAGCACTTTTGATTTTACTCACAGTATCTTTAAAACATATATTTCCTTGATCTGATATGCTTTGTAACTAATGTTTGTTGACCATTTGCTTTGAAATACTTTGCAAATAATGTTGGTTGAGTGTTTTTCTTTTGAATTGTCAAAAAAATATTTCTATGCTTGTTTTGGAGCTTTTCTCCCTGTGTCGCCATTGAAAATGGGCATTTCTGTTTCCAGACGGACTTTTCCGGTAAACAAAATCAAATAATTAAACAAATACTGAGGCTCTCTGGTTATCCACTGTTTTACCATGCTGCAGTTTCAACATGCATGTCTTAATATTTTATAATCTTCTGTTTCTCACCATGCAGAATACTGCAGCCACCAGATGTAGCTGTTTTAATAATTGATTCTAAATTCATCTTTTTTTTTTAATTACCATATTTGGATTGCTTGCTTTTACTTCATTAACAGTTGGTATTGGCTATACCCTGTGTGATCATTACTTCTTCAATGACAGTAGTTCTTTGTATATGATTCCAGTATTTACCTGTTGCCTGTATATTGCATTACCACCACCATGTTGATCTTGCACACTACTTTGCCCTTTAGTACGCAAGCACCCAGCTATAAGCACAACACAACCAATAACAAGGTGTAGAACTGTTCCTACTTCTTTGCTATAGCACCTGCATTTCATGCATCTATTAAAAAAGGGTTTTAAAATATAATATGAATTATATGCACTGATAATCCAACAGCACCTTCCACATTTTCTACTGATTTTATGAACCACACAGTACCCATCCCAATGCTGTCATTATCAGCCTTTCATTTTTTAGCATAAGTTTATCTGTCCTGGTCATCTTAACCATTTATGCAATCAAATTCTGATCAACATGTAGTTCAAGCAGTTCTCTATCTTTGCAACTATAACTCTAGGCTTTTCAAAGTTCACTTCTTCTGCTCAAAAGCTTTATATTCATCCCTTTTCTTTTAAGCACTTCTTAAATTTGCTTCCTGTTCTTTCCCATTTCTGGGCTGATTTCCTTATCCACTCTTTCCCAAATGCTTCTGACAATCTGACAATGGATTTAATCGTAAAACCTAATTTATTCATTGTTCACAACTTTCACTATGTCTGGAGTTGATAACATCAACATTTGTTTATGCAGTAACAATTCCAAACATGCTCATATTGTCAGTTTCAAGGAGGCCTGTGCCTCCTTTATCACTGAAGGCTATACAGTCTTGCCACACACTAGTTTTTAAGTTTTATTTGATAGACATGAACCAGTTTATTTGTTTTTATGACTGATCCAGCACTTTCTGGAGCAAATTGATCACAGTAAAACAATAAGTTAAAACAGGGCAGCAAGCTGATTTACATCCTGAACTTTTTTTCTGAATGTGAATGCAGTTGTCACGAAGAGCATAAAGTCTTCTGAAATATTCAATGTCAAGTTTCGTTCTGATTTATTCATGGTATACTGCTGTCCCCTCAATCTGTTCCTGTATATTAATATAATCCCTCTTTTCCCAGTTCTTTTATATTCCTTTCCCAGGTTCATATTCCCTTCCATTTTCCTGTTACAAATGACACACTGCAAATTTACCAAGGACAAATGTTTTTATATCATCTGAGCAGTTTTAATATCTGTAGTTGTACTTTCATTTGATTCTTAGATGAGCTATCCAGTTTTAGATCATCCACAAAAAAGAGAAGTGTTATGACAGGACTGTTTTCTTAAAGTCATCACTTCTTAGTTAAGTTATGTTATTGATTTCTCTCTAACTTTTGAAAGGCTTTATATCACTATTGTCACCACATGCACCACTAGCAAAGTGCCGTCTCCTAAATATTTTCCAGCCTATTTGTGTCCAACAGGATGCCTACAACATTCTCATCAGAATTGAAGAATGATGTACACTATTACAGTTTTTTTTAAACTTATCTCTAATTTATTTTTATTTCATTTATTAATGTATTTTGATATTTAACCAGCAAGCATCTTTCAAATGAGGTTAAGTATGTGTGTATGATTACTGTTTTAGGCAGCTTCCATGGTTAAAGTAAATAATAAATAATCAACCGAATAAAATAATTAAAATACATTGCTAAATATAAAAGTAGAGCACCTATATGAAGTCAAAAATAAGTCTGAAAGCTGTCTCAGGAGAATGCTTGGAACAGCAAGTAAGCCCTCATTTGATGACATATGATGTGCTGCCAATGAATAATGCACCAACAGCTCTTTTGCCCCTGCAGAAGGGCCAGAAAGTAAGCAAAAGAATCTTAAAGACTGATCTTATAGTGACTGGCTGCCAGTTTAGATTCCCCAACACAGTTACTACATGGTAAGTATGACATGCTGCAGCCAACAGACTAACTCCTGAGCTCATTACTCACTTGTGTCAAGTTACCATCCCTAAGCACATGCTAAGGGTAACTACGGCAGCCCAAGTGAGAAAACATTAATATGTCGATCATCATACCAAGTATGAAGATGCAAGTAAACTCCAGATTTATCAATATGTTTAAGATTATAGTATGAAAACTTAATGATGGTTGACAACTGGTCTTTAAGAATCAACCTATTATCAGTAATCACTCTAACATCACAGACGTATAAAAATGCCACATTATCCTACCCCCTGTCAGTCAGTGACATCTGCCTGCATTACCTCCATCCTTAATTGGGTTGAGCTTCATTCAATCAATTGCTTGATAACCCATATAAAAAGTTAACTATGTATACCATTACTAATGCTTCCTGTAACAACTGTCAGCTAAGGAGATTACCATGAAATATTGTAGTCAGCTGAGGTTCCTCAGTGATCTGTTTTTTCATTTTACCTTCATTACTCCATCTCAGCACAGTGATTTAGCACTGCTGCCTCGCTTCTTCGTTGTCTGGAGTAATATTCTGGCCTACAGATACTATATTGGTGTAGTATACATGTTTTCCCTTTATCTGCATAAGTTTTCTCTATTTACTCTGTTATCCTCCCCAATTTCCAAGGACTACATCAACTACTCTTAAAAGGACTGTTCATAGATTCATATTATTGAGCTCTCCCCCTAGGAAGCCATTCTAAAGGAGCCTTCGAGATTTATCCAGTTAACCAAATTTGTTTAACTTTATTTCTGCTGACTAGGGTAGTCTAACTAGGCACATGAACTATTTTCTGGGAAAACCAGAGATGGTGGTAGTTCTGAAGAGATCAACAGAGATGTTATTACTTTCAGGGTTGGCAAAACTGAGAAAGGGAGTGAAAATGTTTTGTACATAGTATCTGCAACTGAAGGAGAAAAATACTGCTGCATGAGCTAGGAATATTTCTAGCACTTAAGGACTGAAGTTATGCCAATCAAATTTTCCAACTGATATTTTATTGCACTTATCTGAGAAAATGAAGTTGTCAGACATGGAAATAGATACCACCAGGAGTGAAATTATGAAAAGCATTGCATATATGAATGCTTCACCTGTTATGGCGTTTGGCTATTGCTACAGAGCTGGAGCCAAAAAGAAGAGACACATCACCACCACTACAGTGGAGGAAGTGGTGTGATGCAACATAACAAATGGGGCATAACAGGAACACTGAGAATGTATTCCATGAAGTGTCAATGTCTTACACAGCTGCCCTTCTAAAAAACGTATGCCATGAAGTGCCAATGCCTTACACAGCGCCCCCTCAAAAAAAATGTGTGCCATGAAGCGTCAATGTCTTACACTGCCACCCCTCAAAAAACGTGTGTGTGTGTGTGTGTGTGTGTGTGTGTGTGTGTGTGTGTGTGTGTGTGTGTGTATGTATGTGTGTGTGCGTGTGTGTGCGTGTGAGATTCGGTCTGAATGAAACTAAGAATCTTCTGAGGATGTGACTTTAACTTGGTTCACAGTAAAACTGCCTGACAAGACAATTCATACCTCTCAACCATCCAGAATTTTGCAGAATGATCTTGATTTTGCCTTACGTTTTTCCCCTGTTCCTCATAAAATGTTTGATTTTCTAATAAATCTTTGAGGATTACAGTTAGAAAACAATGTTGTACATTAGAGTTTCATCCTTCTTATTGTACAAAAAAGGCAGGCTGTTGCAAAATCTGTTATATATTAAGTTTTTATTAAGTGAATTAAAGTAATATTTAAAAAAAAATTGTCTATTACCCCCTCCCATTATCTTTGGCTTTGTCCAGAATTAATAAACAAAGAACTCAAAGAGGTATTTGCACATTCTTGGGTGCAGTGTAAATTTGGGATTCCAGATGTGAGATTGTTAATATATCTTCCTGGCACAGGGATGATTTTTGTATGTTTCTGCTGAAACTGTCTCCTCACTGAGTTCTTATGACAGCAAAATAACTTAACACCTTGGCATGACTTTGCTATGCACAGCTTCCCTTTATTTAGATAAAAACCTGTTTTTTTTTCTGAATGTATTTTACCCAAAAACTAAAACTACACTGTCCCATATTTTAAAAAGATCAGCCTAGTTGCTGTTACCTTTGCAGGAAAATGGAGATACACTTGTGTCAAGCATGACCAGGGCTACAATATATGTGGAGAATAGGCACATAATAAAACTTATAAAATGGTAAAGCAAAACTGATCAATCAGATTACTAGTTGCCTATGCATCAAATCTGTTTTACATACTTCTACATTCACTCATGGATTTCAACATTCAACAATTGGCCACCACCTTGAGAAATTATTTAGCAGAGAACTACCACTACAGATACCACCTCAGGTCTTCCTTGAAAAGAAGATACTGGTCTAGTGGGGCTAACTTGAATAACAAAGAGAAAATAAAAATAAAAATATATATCAAAGGAGAAAAGGAAAAAAATAAAGAAAAAAGAACTAGTGAACTGCTAACTGGTTATGATGTTTACGGTTTTCTTATGGAATGTTAATGAAGGCTTTTTGAAGATGTCGGGTCATTTTAGACTATTAAAGATGGCAAAATACCAATATATATATATATATATATATTTTAGTTTACAAGATATAAACAGTTTCAGATAAATCCCAGTGAGAAAGCTGGATGCTCTAGAATGTGTTTGAAAAGTACACAGACTGTTTTAAAAACTCAATACCGACAGGACATTTTTATGGCATGTCTACATGTTAGGATTTGTGGCTGATATTGTTAGGTGGCTGAAAACCAGAGAATAAACTTACTGGAAAAAACAGCCCGATATCTGATGGCCACTGTTTGAGTTATCTAGTTATAAGATTTTAACAATAACTTGATAGAGAAAGGGAGAGGTCATACTGATAAAAACAGAGAAGGAACCTTTCAAATTTTATTTATTTATTTATTTATTTACATTTGTTGACTGGGAGTGTCCGACTGGATGTAGGTCCATTTTCAGCGGAGGCCCGGGGAGAAAAGCTCCACAGTTAAAATAAACAGACAGTAGTTACACTGGATTACATAGCGATTAACATAGCAATTAATTACAAACATATTTACAGATGAAGAACTTAGTACATCAGTAGACAACTAAAATCTTTATCTGCGAAGTACATAACAGACATTAACAAATGTTACAATAAGAATTTCCTGCTGTATAAGTACTAGGTTTATGAGCATCTGAGCTTGCTAAAATCAAGGTAGTTAGTGGGGTGGAAAGAAAGGTAGTGGTTGGATGGGGGGGTGATATTAGAGTGGGATTTGCAAGGGCATAGCCAGCATGTTTTTAGGTACGCTTTGAGTAAAGTTTTGAAGTGGGTGCATGATGGTACAGAGGTAATTGTGGGTGGGAGGGAGTTCCATAATTTGGCTATGGCGCAAAAGAATAGTGCTTCGCCAACAGAGTTATTGGCTTTAGTGATCTGCAAGTGATTTTTGTTGCTGGATCTTAGTGGTCTGGTGGTGTGATAGGGTTGGAGTAGATTCTGGAGGGATGGGACATTTAGTGGATGGTTTACTACTTTGTGGGCAAGTGAGAGTTGATACCACTGAAGGAGGTGAGGAAGTTCAAGCCAGCCCAGTTCAGCAAGTGACAGACAGTGGTGACTACGGTAGGATGCCCCTGTGGCGAATTTGGCGATTTTGTTGTAGCAGGTCTCTAGCTTGTTTAGTTCGCATTGCCTTAGGTTGGTATATATTGGAGAGGCATAAAGTATGGCGGAGATAAGGTGAGAATTTGCTATTGAAATCTTTGCTGCTTTGGTGAGAAGTTGCTTATTTTTGTATAACGCTCCTAGTTTTTTGTGGACTTTTTTTATGGTCATGGATATGTGAATGTCAAATTTTAGTTTATTGTCTATTTCCACTCCTAGCAATTTGGTGTGTTCAGTTGGGTATATAGTAGTGTTGTCTTTTGCTGTGATGTTAAAGTGAGAGTTGTTTTGAGTATGTTTGGTGGGTTGGAAGATGAGTAGTTTAGTTTTGTTTGGGTTGAGTATTAATTGGGCATCAGATAACCAAGTTTCAACAGAGGAAAAGGCTTCCTGTGTAACTTTTTGCAGTTTGGGTAGGGACTGGGCTGAGCAGATGATGGTTGAGTCATCTGCGTATTATATGAGTGCGCCATGTTTGGTGGCAGTGGCTAGATTATTGGTGAAAACAGAGAAGAGTAGGGTTCCAAGGATGGATCCTTGGGGAACCCCTATGGAGACAGGTAGTTGGGGAGATATGTCATTCTGCCATACAACGGACTGTTGTACATACAAATGAGGCAAAATTATTTGATACTGGTATTCAGTTCAAAGTTATGAAGGGGTGACAATTTATCAATGAGAGAAAATACATACTTACAGATCTACAGATGGTGAAAGCATGATAC
>NC_056735.1:409622893-409650393 GCF_019279795.1 Protopterus annectens | reverse complement strand
ATAGGACAAGTGCACAATGAATTTCTATGTGCCAAGTCACAACTCCAATTCATGCTTTCCTTTTTTCTTTAACAACGTTTAAATGCAAGAAAACATCACTGTCAGGGAGAAAGAAGCTGTATTTGCTGTTCCTTTCTCATAAGAGAAAAATATATTTATGAATGTATGTATACTTATCTTCTTTTCAGAAAAAAAGCAAAAATGTATACATTTGTTGAAAAGTAAATCTAAAGACATTTGCTTTATGAAGTCTGTGAAGTTGAAGCAGAAATCCTATTATTCTTATAGAACACAGGCAACCAAAGAGTAGTTTAAAATAATTTAATATCGAAGTTAAAATTGCCCCCCCCCGGAATCAATAACCACATTGTCCAATATTGCAAATTTAAAAAAAATGTTTATCACCACACTTATTTATATGTCTATACAACGCATTGTTAACATCCTTAGTTCTAATGCTATAAAGATTTGAATAAATTAGTTTATTAAATTTTCTCTCCGTTTTGCCTATGTAATATCCCAAACAAAACCTACACATAGCAATATAAATAACCATTTTAGTTTGACAATTCCCTTGTTTAAATCTAATTTTGGTTTGGGTAACATTATTTAAGATAATCTTTTCACCCTCATATATAAAACTACATGTTTGCACACACCACATCTACTAGTGTGCTTTGTGTTCTCATCTCTACACCAATAACCTCTTTCCAAGTAGTGCTTGATGTTCTTTCCTACTTTGTTAACAAATTGGGGGCCACTACCCAACACTGAGGTAATTTCTTGGTCTGCAAGAATAATATTCCAATTATTTTTAAATATATTCATAATTTTAGTTATATATGGACCATATTCTAAAATACATAATCTGTTGAAATTAGTATCGTCTTTAGTCTTCCCATCACTACAAGTATTGGTAGTATTACTACTGTATCATAGTATCATGTTTGTAATTGAAACCTAATAAGGTTATATATTTCCTACCCCATTCTCTAATGACATGTTCCCTAACTTTATACATCATATTAAAGTCATATCCTCTTTTCCTTAAAAAGAGACGTAATATAAGATACCTCTTCTAACATATCTTGATAATCAGATGTCATCCTTATTGCTCGAATAAGTTGTCCCTTATATATATTAAGAAATTGTTTTTAGGGTGATTACTACTGTATTCAAAGTAGTTGTTTGAGAAAGTATTTTTACAATATATTCTAGATTTGAATATATTCTCAGATTTAAAGACAAATGTATCAAGATAAGAAACCCCATTATGGTTCTTTGAACTTGTAAATTTAAGATAACTACTACTCTGATTAATATAATCCAAGAATACATCAAAAGCATCTTCACTACCAGCCCACAAAATATAGATGTCGTCCAGGTACCTTCATAATATTTCACATTTTTCATATATACACTGGTAAATACCTGAGTCTCTTCCCAGTCTAGCATAACTAAGTTCACGTATATGGGAGCACAAGCTGCTCCCATAGCTACGCCCTTAGTTTGTCGAAAATATTCTCCTTCATAAAAGATGTAATTATAATCAAGTACCAAGGACATCATGTATACAAGTAGACAGTTGGTGTCCCAATCGATGTCTGCATATTTCCTAATACCACTGGCAAAAGCATCCAATCCCTCTACTTTGGGTATACTTGAGAAGAGGTCGATAACATCTATGGATACAAAAAGTAACTCTTCATTATTTAAGTGTATGGGACAGTTTTTTAAAAAATCCCAAGAGTCCTTAGCAAGGTGGGATACTTTTCCATAAATGTGTTTTAAAGAAGCGTCTATAACAGAACCATGGGGGAAGGTTTTCGATCTACTGCCTGATATTATAGGTCTGAATGGAGGGTCCTCAGTGCCTTTATGTATTTTAGGAATCCCAACTATCGAAGCCAAAGTTGGATGTTCAACTTTAATAAATTTGTATGTACTTTCTGTAATCCTTTTGTCTATAAGAAACTCCTCAATACACATGTCAATCCTTCTATACCCAATATTAATCTCATTAAGTGAGATAGTCTGATAATTGCCTGATGTATGTAGTATATCGTATATTTTGGAAGAATACACAATACTGTCGTAAATGACGATGCCTCCCCCTTTATCGGGTTTCATAACCCTAATAGTGTTATCTTTTCTGAGGTCTTGTAACACCTTCGATTCAAGTTGGGACAAATTATAATATGGTTTCATACTAGACCTACTAATCAAATTGTCCAACTGATATATCTGTTGTGTGACAACTTTATCATAGATAGAAATATGGGGGTGCATCGGAGGCATAAACATGCTCTTTTTCGTCAAACTTTGTTGGTCTTGATGAACTGTGTGTGTCTTGAAACATAATAGCCAAATTGAGCTTCCTAATATATTTCTTTGCTTCACAAATAGTGTCAACTAGGTTAAATTTACTAACAGGGATACATTTCATCCCTTTTGACAGTAAGTCAAAGTGTGTAGTATTTAAAACAAGGTCAGTGTAATTATAGATGTTAAAATTTTTATAAGTGGATATAACCCCGTCAACAGTAATAATCTCTGCACAAGCAGCTTGTGCTCCCATATACGCGAACTTAGTTATGTTAGACTGGGAAGAGACTCAGGTATTTACCAGTGTATATATGAAAAATGTGAAATATTATGCCAGGTACCTGGATGACATCTATATTTTGTGGGTTGGTAGTGAAGATGCTTTTGATGTATTCTTGGATTATATTAATCAGAGTAGTAGTTATCTTAAATTTACAAGTTCAAAGAACCATAATGGGGTTTCTTATCTTGACACATTTGTCTTTAAATCTGAGAATATATTCAAATCTAGAATATATCGTAAAAATACTTTCTCAAACAACTACCTTGAATACACTAGTAATCACCCTAAAAAACAATTTCTTAATATATATAAGGGACAACTTATTCGAGCAATAAGGATGACATCTGATTATCAAGATATGTTAGAAGAGGTATCTTATATTACGTCTCTTTTTTAAGGAAAGAGGATATGACGTTAATATGATGCACAAAGTTAGGGAATACGTCATTAAAGAATGGGGTAGGAAATATATACCCTTATTAGGTTTCAATTACAAACATGATAATATGATGTACAGTAGTAATACTACCAATACTTGTAGTGATGGGAAGACTAAAGACAATACTAATTTCAACAGAGTATGTATTTTAGAATATGGTCCATATGTAACTAAAATTATGAATATATTTAAAAATAATTGGAATATTATTCTTGCAGACCAAGAAATTACCTCAGTGTTGGGTAGTGGCCCCCAATTTGTTAACAAAATAGGAAAGAACATCAAGCACTACTTGGAAAGAGGTTATTGGTGTAGAGATGAGAACACAAAGCACACTAGTAGATGTGGTGTGTGCAAACATGTAGTTTTATATATGAGGGTGAAAAGATTATCTTAAATAATGTTACCCAAACCAAAATTAGATTTAAACAAGGGAATTGTCAAACTAAAATGGTTACTTATATTGCTATGTGTATGGTTTGTTCGGGATATTACATAGGCAAAACAGAGAGAAAATTTAATAAACAAATTTATTCACATCTTTATAGCATTAGAACTAAGGATGTTAACAATGCGTTGTATAGACATATAAATAAGTGTGGTGATAAACATTTTTTTTTAATTTGCAATATTGGACAGTGTGGTTATTGATTCCAGGGGGGGCAATTTTAACTTGGATATTAAATTATTTTTAAACTCTTTGGTTGCCTGTGTTCTATAAGAATAATATGATTTCTGCTTTAGCTGGTTGGAGTACTGGATCCCAAGACACTGAAGGAAATGGTGTTTGTTCTTTTGTTCGTTGGTTTATTTATTTATTTTTTTCTGGACAATTTATTAAATCTGTGAAGTTATAATTAAAAAGTAACAATATGAAAGACAAACCAAGAGTTATGTCTTCACACTTTTTTTGCAAACATAACCACTAGCTGTAGTTCGCTTCACACACAGTCCCACCAGAATGAACTCCTACTAAAAGATTACAGCACCTTTGACTGGAAAGAAATATATATATATAATATATATATATATAGATATATATAGATATATATAGATATATATATAAATATATATATATAATATATATATATATAGATATATATAGATATATATAGATATATACATGTGTAAAATGGCTAAGTGTCCCCACCACACAATTCATATCAATGATCATTCAATAGTGATTATATAAGTGCCCTTTGCTTTCATACACAGATTGTCTTCCAAATTCTGTACATTTCTGATGTCTTTAAGTATATAGTTATATACATTCTAGATATTTATGCATTGTTATTGTTACTTATCTGGGATTATTGCTTTTTATATATTTTTATTTGTAGCTTAAGTATTTTTCTTTGAATGACTGTATATTAATAATGTATACATTTTTCCTTTTTTTGAACATTTTTATTATTAGTTATGCAGATTGTTCCCCTTTGAATATTTGCCTTATTTATGTAAAAAAATTTTTTTTTTTTTTTTTTTAGTTTTTAGTTTTTTAGCTTCTTCAAGCCTCATCATTATTTGATAGTTGACAGTTTTTGGTTCTGTTTTAAGTTTTTTCTTGTTTCCTTCAGCACATTTTTTACAGTATGCTTCTCTTAATTCACTTTTGACAATGCGCTTTATTCAGTGCATCCGGGCTTGTGCATTTTTGGCACTTGAGTCACAGTCACTGAATGAATGTGTTTACAATTGGATATATATTAATTAAGCCATTTGAGTAATGTAGCATGCTTGATAATATATATATATATTCTAAATTATCTCAGATTTGGATATGTTTGAAGGTATCAGCTCCTTTCTGTAATGGTGATTTATGCTTAGTGCTTAGTTTTAATATGTTAGTGATTTATTTATGTATTTGAAAGCACTGACTTACAGACGCTGTTTAAGGAAACGTGATAACTTTTCCGTTTTCTTTTCAGTCAGAGTTAATGTCCATCTTCAGCTTAAGTTCCAGCCTTTGTTTTCTATCATTTGCTGAAACTGAGTTGAATTTGCAAATATATACAAGCTAAGCGTGATTAGGATCCTTCTAATTACTATATGCATATTGAAGGTCCGTAATCATCTGCATATAAAGTTTTTTCAATCATGACCTGTACAGTCTGACGATTGTGTCTTTGATGACTGCCAGGCTTGTGTTGATGATTTTTTCACCCAACACTACTCCATTATGTGTTTTTTTGTGAGATTTAGCGTAAGTAAAGTTTTACATTTTACTTGTCAGATAATGAAAGTTACCGCTCTGCATTTACAGAAGGGGATATTAGCAATTGCCACGAACTAAAGAAACATGATGTAGTTTCTTAACATGTGTAGATAGTTTTAATTCTGTTTTTCATGCTTTGTTTATATATAGCAATGAGATTCTTGCAGTATAATGAAAACTCTCATTTAATGCTTAGCAACGCATATCCAGCTGATCTAATTTTAAAATTGTCTAGTTAATTGACTGATTTCCCGCGTTCAGCAGGATAAATAGCAGGATTTTTACACTGAATAATGATATCTGATGAAGCGTGGACTTACCACGTGAAAGCGCTTATTCTTTGTTCTCAATAAAGGATTGTTTGGATTTTACAACGGAGCATTATTTTCTTATTCAACTGAAGTTCTTACAGTCATATGAACAATTTTGCTGCTTATTCCAGGTGGTTGGTTCACCACATTTGTTCCCACTACTGCTAGTTTTTGGTGAGTGAACCATTCAACAGCGTTACCGGCTTTTTCTTGAGCTGAATTTCTGATGTCTCATTAAGAAGAAATAATGAATGATATAATGGCAAAAATAACATACTTCAACTTGTTTCTGCCGGGCAAACACACTGCCACCTGACAATACATATCAAGAAATATGTGAAAGTGTTTCACACACAACATGCCTCCTTACCTCTACCCCCAAAGACAGCCACCTTCTGTGAAAACTCTTGATGTCTAACTGAGGAAAGTGAAAGAAATATGGATTACTATAATGTATTTCATCTTGTTTCACTTGGGCACACATACACTTCTCTAAGAAGCCATGTCAATGAATGTTTCACATGGATCACGCAACTGCCCGCTGCTTGCGCAGAAAACCTGAGCCCAAAAATAGCTGCATTCTGTGTATATCTCTGTTGTGTGACTATGAAGGAAGTGAAACATACAGTGGCCAGAATAATGAATTTCAACTGGTTGTTCACAGGCATATACATCACCCCTAAACAAGTCATACCATGATCATTCAACTAACTGTCCTAACAGCCTATCTCTCGACCTCCAAAAAACAGCTACGTTATGTGTATCCCACTGCTGTTCCATTGTGATGAAAGAGCAAATGGACAAAGCGATGTATTTCAATGTATTGCTCTTAGATATGCAAATACATTGTTCGAATGCTACATCATGTTGTAGCAATGATCAATTTATTGTGATCAGCTGATTCCCTCTGTTTTCAACCACAGACTGCAACCCAACAAACAGCTGCTTCTGATGATCACCTACTATATGTGAGCACTAAAAGTAGAAGAAATAGCCACAGCAATGAACTTCAACTTGCTGATACAGCTATCCCACCCTCACTTTGATGACTGCATAAATAAAAGTAAGTGACCTACTCATACCATGGGCAGTGCTTACTGACAGTCCAGCCACAAATATATCTGCTTTCCTGCCAGTAAAGCCAAAAAAAAAACAGACAAACATCTAACCATCACTGAAGATCAGAGCAACTGCTCCTCTTAGCAGTCTCTACTCAAGTACTTAGTGATTGCTGGGTAAGCACTTAAGCTGCCAACCAATCTAATGTGCTTAGCATGCATAGTTGAAGGGCATGGTTTTGCTGCCCCTATCCTTTTACTATGCTAGAGGGATAGAGATGACACCTCTTACTTTCAGGTTTTGCTTCTCACCACTTTTTAATAGGAAGCTGCACAGTAACTATTTCACTAGTATAATTACTGTACAAGCCAAATAATTATCCCAGAGATGTTCTAGACAATAGGACACTTTTTCTTTTTTAATTTTAAAATTTGTTTTGTAGTAATTTTATTTAATTACTGCTTTAATTAGTTGTTTGATTGGTTTTGTTTACCATAAAAGTCCATTTGGATAAGATACCATTTTTCAGTAGAGGTCTGAAGAAAAAAGCTCCACAAAAAAAAGTTTGTTATAAAGGAAACACAGCATTCTGTATAAAAATACAATTTTTTTAAACGTGAGTGAATATTTACTGGGACATGTTATACACATACAAAAGGTAAAACAACCAGAAAGTAATTTTATTCATCAACTTGTTTGGAATACAAGGTAAAATTATAAGTTGTAAAACTAGTCAATACATTAAGTTCCATTTTCTTTATTGAGCAAAATCCCTACTATAAGAAAATCCATGACAAACTCGTCTTATTATACAATAAATGGGAACTTATGACTTGAAGTGCATATCTGATGAAAATTTGTGAAATATAAGCACATGTGCCCTAATGCTAGTATCATGATCTGCTAGAGGTACTCTGCAGTCTTATGTTGGTGCTTGGATAAATAACACACATATGCTGTGAAAATTACAGCTTTATCCATTTTAACCCTGTCTTATCAAAAGGTAGACTACTCGCTAACACAGTTAACCATCATTCTCAAATAGCTAAATAATAAATGCTCCTTGTATTGTAGATACTGCCATAAAGCATGTTTTTTTAATTTTTTCTTACACTCAAAGGATTAAGTATTCAAGCTCTAATACTTGGTTTATTATATCCTAAGTAGTAAGGGGACCATAGCCTATCACAGTATGTAACGGGCATACAACACAGACAGCCATTACTGGACAGGGCACTAGTCCAACACATGACACAAACACACGAGAACAACTCAACAAACAATTTAGGAGGATTATCAAATCACTCATCCAGACATTTTTGGGATGTGGGAGGAAACCAAAGACCCTGGCTAAAGCTCACACAGACATAGGACGGACAAGAAAACTTCACACAGAAGGCACCCCAGCTAGGAATCAGACTGGAGAACCCAGTAATTTGAGGCAGCAATGTTAAACAGCACATCAAGTTACCACTTACATTAAAAAATTAATTTAAGTTGTTTTCAAAGCTGCTCTTTAGGGTCAATAATAAGGGCCTACTGTGTCAGCTCAAAATCTAAAAGCTCTAAACACAAAACTGGAAGGTACAAAACTGGAGGGTATCATCACCTACATGCACTGCTAGACAATGTCAAATAATTTGTCCCTATCAAACATTGTGGCCTGCAAGGAGTGCCAATATGTATGTGTGTGTGTGGGAGGGTAGAGCTTCTACCATCACAGTTAAGTCACAACCACTGAAAACAGCAGTGAAGGCCCACAGGCTCAGTCTATCTCAGGGATCCTGTGCCATAATAGCAATGATATTGTGAGGGCAGGTGAACCAATTCTGGAGGAATCATTTCATCCATAACTAAAATTAAACTGAAATACTAAGGTGTATGAGATCAGAATGGCCATTTTATCACTGAAGCAAGAGTGAAAATCCAAGGCAAAACAAAGGAAATGCTTTCTGTGAAGGGCAATTACCCATGCACCCCCCCCCCCCCACAGACATGCACATACACCACACTTACTTTTATATTGTCACTCTGAGGTCACGCCAGCTTGGGAAAAGAGTGATTACTAAAAATAAATAAACTGTCTTGATCTTTCTGCAAAACTGTGGAATGTCAGTCCCAGGAAGGAAAACATTTTGAGTCCAAACATACAATTAAAATACAAAGAGCACAAAAATTAATGGAAAACGATGCAACCAACAATTATGTGTGATGATTTTCAAAACAAGCAAAATGGTATCAAACAGAAGGAAGTCAGAATGTTGGACATCCCACATACAAAGAGGACTAGGATCTGCTACTGAACATGACTATATAAGCACAACAAAATAGTTTATATAAGTGAAGCCAGAAATGTATATTTTGTTCTCAGACTCTTTTCCAACTGCCTCCCTGTAGTAAAATGATATATAATGTACTCTCCTTGTCTGACTTCATCTACCATTTATTTAAAATTAAGCTGCTTTTCAGATGACAATTCTTATCTCAAAAGAGGCTGCATGCATCAAGAAGACATCAGCCACTAACTTATGTTTAGACTGATTCCTGGACTCAGATGTCAGCAGTTACACAAATCACACTGTATAAGGCAAGTGCTGAAAAAGTACTGTAAAAAATGCATAGAAATACCTGGCTTCATGGATGGGCACTATGCAGGCCATTAAGCAAAAGACTGAAAATAAGAAACTCAGCAAATACTGGGCATAGACAGTGGACATGATACAAGTGCCATGACAAGGAGCACCACTTCTGACTTTCAAGAGTGTCTGATGAGGCTACATAGCACCTTTACTCCACATAACTGCCTTCTGGTTCTTTAAAGTGAACCTTCTTTTGTGACGAGAGTCTAGCATATGGAGCTTCTCGGAAGTTTGGCTAGAATAACCATACTAAAGCACTGGAAAAATAAGTCATTTTTATCTGAACTCACTACAATCATGAGGTTCTAGTGTTACTCCACATGGCTAATAACAGAGAATAGCACTGCTATACTGCACAAAATGCAAAATGGTTACTACCTATCCCTTCTAGGCCTTCCAGTTTGCAAAACACTTTGATTTTTAAGTGACTTAATGACATACTACAGTACACTAACATATAATATGGGATTCAACTTGGTGACTGAGAAGAAACTAGAGTCCTAACTACACAGACTTCAGTTCTCACCGGAAAGTGGGGAAAAGCTATATACTAGTCCTTGCCTCACAAAAGAATCTACCTGAAGAAACAACGTGACTGATAAACTGACGTTGTGTAAGAAAAAAATGAATGTGCACCTTAAGAAAGTATTCAAATGTTGATATCTTCAGGGTTTCTAGGTAATATAGCTATAATTTAATTTCTGTCAAATGTTTCAAAAAGAAGCCATGTACTGTTTTTGCTGATGAATATCAAACTAGAGTTGTTCAACAACGTAAAGAAGGAAGTCCTACATCAGCTTACTTACATGAGATTTACTATCTCTAAAACTCATGGCTTACGACATATACACTACTGCTATCATAAACTGTGGAGTCCCTTTGCTTGTATATGCTTAGTATAAATATCTACTTTATTCTACCTTTTATACTATACCATCATGTATCTAATATTTATTTCTAGCTATTACTATTCTTGTTTTTACCATAAGTCCCAGCTAAACGTGGTAGTATTCTTAGCTAGTTAAATTACGAATAAACAAAGAAATGAATGAATGAATGAATGAATGAATGAATAAATAATGAAAGAAAGAAAGACATTCTGCTTTTTAAAATGTAGAGCAGATTTTTAAAAGAGTAGTAACATTAGTAACATGGGTATAATAATATGCTTCACACTGCCGTTTTCATTCCCAATACTCCTAAACCTCAAAGGATAAGCCTTAAGATGGCCAGGGCATGTTGTATTTCTTATTTCAGCATTACTTTCTGTATGAAACCTCTAACTGTGATGCAGTTTTGTGTTTTCAGGAAGCTGGACTGGGACACAGAGTACTTCAGCAGACATGGATATGTTGAATCCTGACACTTCTACCAGGTGGGCTGGGACACAGGGTACTTCAACAGACATGGATATGTTGAATCCTGACACTTCTACCAGGTGGACTGGGACACTGAGTACTTCAGCAAACATGGATATGTTGAATCCTGACACTTTCAGTTATGCGTCTACCAAATATCTCCTTGGTCCTGTGTACCATTGTGTATCTGTTTCAAGTGTCATGAAATATTCTAAAAGTACAGTTAAAACCAAAAGTAGAAAGGCAAGATACTAATTCTAAGTTTAATTTGTAAGGTAGTTTGACAGTGATACACTGTATTTCCATGCAAGTTTAACTTCTTGTATACTAAATGAAATGTCGTATAATACTACCCTGGGAAAGGGAGCTCAAGGACTCAGAGCTGTGGCAGTAGTAGGGGTATTCAGTAAGGCTAACCTTCCACAAGTCTCAGTAAATGCCCCTTGCACTGGACTATGTGCTTGTTGAGTAAGACACTGACATAATCCAGATTTCTAATAGCCTGATGCTGCTGCCATCCCATCAAGCAATAGAATGTGAAGGCAGAGATCAGGTGACTAAGCACTACTCATGTAAGAACTTTCAGGAAGATTAACAAGGGTACGGGCCTGCAAAGTAATCATGCAGTTTGTATAGAAACAGAAGTGAAATGGTTAAGCACAGCTCTGGATAAACCATGGTCAGGAATGATGTATCGTGGTGGGGCGTGGCTAGCATGGGCACTGTGTAACAGTAGAATTCAGCAGCTCCACTGAAGATAATTTTCTTCACTGGAATTTTGTCCTTTAAACAAGAAAACTTGGATTTTTTTATGCAGTATGTTAGATCTAAACTTCCTTTACAAGAAAATAAAAAAAAACGAAAGTGGACATATTTTCCCGTCAAAAATCTACTTGGTAAAATCACAATTCATCTGAAGAGAATTCCATCATGAATCACTCTAAGACAGGCAGTCAGGACTCAAGTATGAAAAGAGACTTACAAACTCTAATATCCAACATTCAGGACTTAACTACAAAAACTGACAAAATTGACTCAAAAATAGACAGCTTTAAAGAAAAAGCCACTAAACAAATGGAACCACTACATGATGATTTAAAGCTACAGAAAATCCAAATATCTAATATAGAGGAATCCTTAAATGACATGGATGGCAGAATTCTGGAGAATGAAAACAATACTGAATTTCTACTTAAACAAAATTCTATGTTAAAAAGCAAGTTGGATGATCTTGAAAATAGAGCCCGTCGGAACAATCTAAGGATTTTTGGACTTTCTGAAAATACTGAGGGCAATAACATGGCTAGTTTCCTTAACACCTGGATACCTAAAATACTTGATTTACCAGAAGCTTTGTCTTTTGGAATAAAAAGAGCATATCGAGCACTAACTGCAGTAAACAGCACTAACAGAAAGCAACCCAGATCAGTTACTGTAAAATTCTTGTCTTCATCGGATAAAGAGTTAGTATTAAAGACAGCTTGGCCTAAGCCTCCACTAAAATACAGTGATTCAATAATTTGTTTTGACAATGACTACTCTACACTGGTCATTACCAAGAGGAAAGTATGTTTACCATTGATTAAAGAACTAAAGAAAATACAAATAAAGACTCACCTTTTGTTCCCTGCGAGGTTGAAAGTCTTCCTTCCAGAGGGTCCCAAGATGTTTGATGATCTGGATTCTGCACTGTCCTTTGTTAAAAATCATAAAATATTGGAAAAATTAGAAGAAATGGAATGGGCTAATTCATCTCTTAAAAGATTGGCATCTAATTCCACATGGAAAATTAATGAAAAACAAAAGAGACTGAAAAGTAAATGAACATAAAATATTCTTTTCTAATATGATGTCTTGTTGTTTTGGACTTTAAACTGTTAGCAAATCTATACAGTTATGATCTATTAACAAGGTACGCTCATCTTTCCATTTGTTATGTTAAGCATATATAAGGTTTACATCTATATCAAAACTGTAATATCAATCATCATATTACTGCATATAACTTATCTTTCTCACAGATAAACATTATTACTCATCTACTATGAACATAAAATATTCTTTTCTAATATGATGTCTTGTTGTTTTGGACTTTAAACTGTTAGCAAATCTATACAGTTATGATCTATTAACAAGGTAAGCTCATCTTTCCATTTGTTATGTTAAGCATATATAAGGTTTACATCTATATCAAAATTGTAATATCAATCATCATATTACTGCATATAACTTATCTTTCTCACAGATAAACATTATTACTCATCTACTATTCGTAATCACTACTACCCCTATAGAATAAATCATAATAGTATGGTGCTTTCCCAAAATATAGTAATAATTTAATTATTATAGGTCTTAATATATAATTTAACTTGATATAGCCAGAAAACAGTAAAATATTCATATAACAGCTTTTATAAGACACTTCTAATACATTAATAACATCAAGACAAAACATGTTAAGTCTAAGTAATCCCCTATGTATAGTGTATTTTACAGATATAAATCTAAGATAGGATATATGTTATGACTTTTAATAGACAAACACTTATTTGGGAAGTGCTATCTGTATGTGGTTTTTTTTTTTTTTTTTTTTTGGTCTAAGGATTTTAAAAGAAATGTAATAACTATGGTTCCGATGTGTGTAGATAATTTTTAATATTATTTCAAATGCTTTGGTTAACTTGTATTATGGGAAAGGTCATACATGCTTTATACACTGTAATCTGCTTGGTCCGGGCCTACGAGGCTGATAATTATTATTTTTTCCTGTAAAGAGAAGAGCAAAGAAAGAAAAAAAGGCTCATTAACATTTTACAACTGATTTCCCCGTGGATTACATATAAGAGACTATTTCACTCAATAATTACCTTGCGATGATCATCCGCGAGCTTCACCCATTCCCAGACCCTGTTACCAGCTATGAAATCTTCTCCCTATCATTTTCTCACATTCTCAGATGTGCAAAGCACCCAGATGACGTCAGCACTAATGGACAAGTGCATACAGGAAGCGGAAAGCTCAGCAGAGGCCAAGAAGTGATTGAGATGTGTATTCCTTGAGATTGTACGCTTCATTCTATATTTAGCATACACTAATGTAAATATTTCCTGTGTTTTAAGATCATCTGTTTCGTATGTGCACCAGTGCTAAGAGGTTTTTGCCTACATTCACTCATCGATCCATTCATCTGTTAAGCATCTGTGTTTATGGTAAATGCAGTTACGTAAGTGTCCTTTCTATTTTTAAATGTAGAATTCCTTCTGCAAAGTATGTTGATCACCCGGATTCTATTTTAAAGGTTTATTTCAGAAATACTAGACCTTTCTAAACATAAAAATTACCATTAGTTAATGAGAGCTGACCTCTTGATGCTCGTGTTATGGTATCGTGTTATGGAATACATGGGTAGGCGAACATAAGCTGGTTTGTGGGACTGACAGTTATGTTACTTAAGAACCTGAGTATGTGTGGGCAATAACATACTTATTAGTACATTTTTTTCCAAGATTTGTAAGACAAGTTTGTCCACGTCTCTCAAAGGACGAAATGTGAATCTGTATTCTTTATTGGATTACTATGGTGAGAACACTGGGACAGAGTAAATTTGGATTGCTTAGTGCTATATTTTCACTTGTCTATTCTTTTTAGTTGTTGTTGTCTTTCGGCTTTTCCCGGTTAGGGGTTGCCACAGCGGAACTGCGGTCCACTAATGATTGGCAGTAGATTTTTACATGCCGAGTTGCTGGCCCTGACGCACAACCTTCAACGAAGGTACACCCATTCATGCATGTCTTCACACAGAAGATGCTCTAGCTGAGAATCAAACAGGACGTCTTACTGTGAGGCGACAACGCTACCGCAGCACCACCATTGCAGTAATATTATATTTTCTATATAAGACAGTATGTGTTGCCTTGGGAGGAATTTTGAGAGATTCATTTTAATGTTTTAGACAAATATTAATATAAGAATGTAGAGGTGTATTTTTGTTTTATTGTCTAAATTATGCTTGCTTTAGTGTTCATTTTCCATTCCAAGTAACTGACATAAGTCAAAAGCTCATATAAAAATGTATCTATTCAGAGGCTGAGTTAAGCTTGGGAAATCAGGTTTTTCCTCAAACAGTGGAATCTCCCATGTCAATGACAGTCATTCATGAAGAGATATATGTATTAGACCTGAATGCCAAAGATAGCAGTTAACATTCTTTCTCTTCGTTTAAATATGCATCACCATTAAAAATATAATGGGGAGAAAAAAGCAGCGCTTTACGAACTATAGTGCTGATTACATTAGAGTAATGATAAAGGGAATTATTCAGCACTGCTGCAGCTGTTTCCTGACATTTCTGCAAGAAGAGCAGGACCAAAACAATACACAGTATTACTATTTTACCAACAGCACTGACAATGAGAGACAGCCGATCCCTCATCCAATACATGAACAGGCAGAATGCACACACCATATAGTGAGATGAGCACCCCTACCATACATATAATTTTCTCACTGTGTGCTTATAAAATGCTAAACACAGCAGAAGCTGGGCTGTGTGTTAGCAGCAAGGACCAATCCAGCAAACAGACTCAACTTACTTACTCTTTGTGAACCAGATTAGTGGCAACCTTTTGGAGGAGAAGGAAAGGTAGTACTTATTCTATCAAGGGAATATTAACCAGGGCATCTGAGAATACCCCTACTCTTTCCAATAAGTGCTATGGAATCCTTTACATCCACCTGAGCTACTATTAAATACAGCAGAGGCATCATGCACTAACATTATATAATGAAGGAAGGCACAGTCAGGAGCGGAGCACTCCTCTTAATGCTGAACTATGGTATCAGCAACCCAACTATTTAGTATAGGAATAGATCCCACAGGTTTGCATGCTAAAGGGAAGTAAACTACTTGTTGAGGTATTGGCATTATATGCAAAATATACATAGCTAACCTTCCTGTAAAATTACAGCACGGATGACTGTCGTATTGGTTGTGCCCTAGCAGATGTTATCTTGCTTTAATATCATCACATTTGGGACTGCAGAGAGTGCACAGATGGTGATGTGCAGCGGACGTGATGCTCAATGATTTGATAATGGGAGATATGCCTTTTGGTTGCATTATGGGAAGGTTGTCTAGACATTTTCGTTCAGGGATGATATCTGCATGGACTGAGGGATGGAGCAATGGAGGGACTTTAGTGCTGAAGGATGCAAATGAGGTGTAGGAAATTGTCATGCCTCTGTCCTGTCGGTGGTCTTTGGGTCTGTGGGTCTGCTTGGTGCATGTCGATCTGTTGTGGGCTCTCTCTTCTTGGAGCATGTAGGAATATAACGGGAATGAAAGTTAAGACAGCAGAAATGATTCGGTAATGTGAGATTTAGTCAGCAATTGGTTGTAAATTAATTCTCTGCATGACATTATTAGTATGGACACTTTGCACGGTTGAGTGGTTGCAGACAGGGCTGGGCAGCGTTTTACAGTGCATGTGTGCCTTGCATGTAGATCTGTTGTGAGCTCCCTCCTTAGCACATGTAATAATATAAGGAATGTAAAGACTAAAACTACAGAGATGACTATGTTATGGTATTAGACAGCTATTAATGATAAATTAATTTTGTACATAACATTGTTTAGAATAAGCACTTTACATAATTGAGCAGTTTCAAAGAAGGTTGGGCAGAATATTTGTACAGTGAATATCTACCACATACAGTAAGATATCCACCTTCAAACTAGATAAAGCTGTTTATAGTTGTAATAATAATTCTATCTAATTGAAGTGTATGTTTATCTCCTTGAATAACATGCACTGATGTTTTGAATCATTGAAAATTCTTATTGACTGTGGCAGATTTAATTATAACTGTGATATAAAGGTCTTATAAAATTATAACACCTCACACAGAAGCAAAAATATTTCATTTATCTGTAATATTTCTATATCTCTAACATCTATCCGGTTACACCTACTAGAAAACATATTGTATTAGATCAATTGGCAATGCTTCTATCCATTACAATATATTTACTGTCTCTTTTTTTTCTTTTCTCTCCCCATCTTCTGTATCGATACATACATATATTTGTGAGAAAGGAGGTAAAACGTGATTAATGAATGTATATTTGATAACTTACAATACTTATGTTAACATAATAGATCTAAGAAATTTGTTTCTGACTGTATAAAACCTTGTTTGAAGAAAATTAATAATACGGAACAGTTTAATAACTGTTGATAGATATTAATATCATATTATACTATGATAAATGCGGTTAAATAGTAATTAGTCAAAATAGATAGTTTTATACTACCCTTATGATATTTTATATTAGAGACAAGCTAATACTTTTTTCTATGTTTTATACATACACCATAATTTACATTGTATTTCATTTTTGTGATTAACATATTATATCGGTTGAAATATATCTACTTAAATTTTAATAGATTTAAGTTAAAATAATCACTAGTTTTATATCTAATCACTATTACTTAACACATATTACTGGTGGTAGCTGTGTTCTGTTGCTACTGGTTATATAAGGGTTCGATCTCAGTGGCAAATGTCATTGAGACAGGGAGTTTATAATATTGTGTTTTTATAATCTGTATTATATGTTCATTGTTAAAAAACAGTTTCTTTTGACATCCATTTTAATCTATCCAAATAGAATTATAAGTTACAATGCTTATGATATATGTGTTTCCCACTATGAATCAATGTATAATACTTGCAGAATGAACAAGTATTTGGTTGGAAAGAGATTCTCAAATTACACATATTGTATTGACATGTAATTAATTAATCACACACTCATACCTACATAACATGACTATATTAAAAGCCATATTGATTAATATAAATGGTCTAAAAAACCCCATTAAAAGAGGTAGTTTGTTTAAATATCTAGCTCTACATAAACCAAACAATTTTTTACAGGAAACTCATTTAATAAGAGATAATATTAAGTTCTTGAACACAAATAAATATACAATCATCGCAAGCTCAGTATATACAAAAAAGAAAAGGGGGATTGCAATTTTATGGGACAAATCGCTTCTTTTACCAAGAATAATTAAAACATAATCAAGATAACAAAGGATTGCTATGTTTAGCCATAACTGAAATAAACAAAAAATATATATACAATAATAAATAATTATTGGTTCCCTGGAATAGGTACTAATACTATCAAACAACTTTTATCCCAAATAATATCTCAGTCTGAGGGAAATATCATCATGGCAGGGGACTTTAATTGTATTTTAGATTTAAAAGACACAACCACTTTAGCAAATAGAAAAATTACCCCTCAAGCAAAATAATTAATAAAATGTATAGACTCCTACCTGCTCAAAGATATTTTTGACTTTACAGATCATAGCTCTCTAAAATACACATTCTATTCCAATAGACACAAATCATATTCCGGAATTGAAAGAATACTATTCTCCACACAAATTATAAATTATTTAAATAACAGCAAAATCATTTCTTGTCCAATCTTGATCATAATTCCATTATATTTGAATTAAATATCAACAACATCTCTAATGCACAAATAAAAAGAATACCTGCATATCTTATCCAACTCAGTCATTTTTAAAAGAAGAAATACAAAATTTTATAGATATAAACTCAGCATCTAATACTCATGACATATATGTTTGGGGTGCACTAAAAGCTTACCTATATGGACAAATTAACAAATGGTATTACAATAAAAGGAAAACACGGGATAAAGATATGGAAACATTACAGAACAAGCTTGATTTATTGCATCTCAAAAATAGAGACAATCTCTCTTCTAAAAACATTAGAGAGGAAATAAGCAAATTAAATGAAGAATATAGGGACATACTACATCATAAGACAATGATTACATTAGAAAAATATAAATTTCTTGCTTATTCACTAAACCCTAAACATTTAACTAATCTCAAAAATAAAACTAAAAGAATGAATAAACATAATCTTATCAAAGAAGTATACTCCCTGAGGAAAAAGAAAGAAGTATATAGTATACAAGATATAACAGAAGAATTTAGAAGTCACATTCATACAATTAATCAAGCTACACATAATATAGAAAGTAAAGACAACATTAAGCATTTTATTAATAAAAATCTTCACAATAAACTTAATAAACAACACATAGAAACTATTGATAAACAAATTATCCTAGCCAACATACAAACTCAAATTAATAAGCTCAAGCAAAATAAAGCACCTGGAAATGATGGTATCATACCAGAAATATACAAAGTTATACCCAAATCAGCTATTTCATTACTCCATAAAGTATATAGTACAGCTCAAAACAACTTCATAATACCCCCCTCATAGAAATGTACATTCATATCACCCATCTTAAAACATAACAAGGACCCTAAATATTGTTCCTCTTATAGACCTATTTCTTTATTAAATACTGACTATAAGATGTTTATGAACATATTCACTGAAAGACTAAAAAAGTTTTTACCCCAATTAATAGATGAGGATCAGACAGGTTTTGTAGTCAATAGAAACACTTATGATAATATAAAACAAACATTGGCCCTTATTGATTTCTCACAAAAGAAAAAAATAGAACCTAACTTTAATTAGTTTGGACATAAATGCTGCTTTTGACTCAATTAATTGGGATTACTTGTTCACATTATTAGAGTGTTTCAGTTTTTCATACAATTTTATTAATCTACTAAAACACTTATATGATGGTACTTTTGCTTATATCAAATTAGGTGCATATACTTCAAATAAAATTCCTATCATAAAAGTACCAAGCAAAGCTGACCACGATCTCCATTGTTGTTTACAATGATAATGGAACTGTGGGCTAATGATATTAGGAATAATAATAAAATAGAGGGTTTAGAGCTTGAAAAAGATATAACAGCTGAAATTCAATTATTCGCAGATGATGTTCTCATCTCTACAAAAGGAAATGATTTTTCAATATCAGCTCTATTTGATTCGATTAAGATTTTTCAAAAAACGTCTGGGCTGTCTTTTAATGACAACAAAACTAAAATTCTACCCATATACTCAAATACAAATAAATCTATCTATAACTCTCAACAGTTAACTAGTACAGATCAAATTACTTATTTAGGAATAATTCTAGCTAAAAACATCAAAACAATAATACAATTAAACTATAATAAGCATTTTGAAAATATTCAAAATCTATTTTTAAAATGGAATACAATAACTTTCACTACAGAAGAAAAAATAAATATTATTAAAATGATTATTGTAACCAAAATAGTATATATTATACAATCTATTCAAATACTCCCTTCAAAAAAATGTATTAATAAGTTAAATACTTTAATATTAAAATTCTTTTGGTCCAGGAAAAATCCAAGAATATCAATTAATGAACATCAAAACAGTTGGAACAATGGTGAGATAGCATTTCCAGATCTAAACCTTTACTCTATTTCCTCAATAATCAAAACAATTATTCAACTTTTAGATACTACGTACTCAGCTAAGTGGAAACTGCTATGGGTTTCATCAGCTATACAGCTAATATCCAGACGATCTACACACAAATTAGAAATAATAAGTAACCCCTTTTCATGGATCCTAAAAGATTATTTTACTATACACATAAATCTCAGTCATACTACTAGCTACATTCATATTATAACAAATTAAAAATATATATATATAAATACACCAGATACAAAGAATGCTTCTTTTTGTTATTCCCCACAGCTTTCACACACGAATCTATTATAACTTCAGACATAAATAAAATTACCATATTTAAGCATAATGATCTTAAGTTTTTGTTACAAATAACATCAGGATATAAAACCAAATCAGTTGAATACATAATACAGGAATATCAAATAGACAGTACAATGTGGCTGGATATACAAACACTTTTACTAACTCTAGTTAATAAATTAGAATTGATCTCATCAATTACTAAACACGAATCCAGTACTTTACTATACCATTTTCAATCAATCTTACTTCATAAACATACATATTCTGGCAAACTTTCTTTTATTTATAGAAATATAAGAGAAGAAACTTTCGGCTGTCCACAGAACTTCTGGAACTATTTTTACTCTATCAATAATAATCCCCCAACCGATTTAGACAAAGCATATTACAATCAGCAGGGAAAACTACGTTTTCTTTGAACTGGAAATTATATACATGGAGATATATAAACAGATCATTCTACACTCCTCAATTAATGGATAAAATAAACAAAAAACAAAATATTTGCAATAAATGTAATTCAAATATAGACATAAACTGGGCACATATGTTTTATGAATGCCATACTTTAAATACTTTCTGGGGGAAAATAAATAATTTACTACAGGCACTTTATTCAGACATTTTCACATTAAATAAATCTCTGGTGATATGTAATACTCCTGTTCCACAATGTGTCAGAAAAATAAAGTATTCAGTATTATGGGCAATACTGGCAGTAGCCAGAAAGACCATAACAAAAATTGGATTTTAGAGTCCCTCCTTCCTTTTCTGAGTTCATGAATCTGTTAAATGTTGTATGCCAACTGCAATTAAAAACTATAAACTCAAGGACAACTAAAAAAAACATTCAATCTTCAATTGTGGGTTAATTTGCAAAACTTGTTGAAGAAGAACGAAACTCTATAACAAATTACATCAGTTTCTTTCATAATGACAATATGCATTATAATGAGGTATCAATAACACATTGTAAATATATTAATGGATGTCTATGTAAATACTTTAGTTGGTTCATTTCTGTTTGGTTTATATCAAATATGTAATCTATATAATGTAATTTATATATGTTAAAGTTTTCAGGTTACAGGTTTTTACTATGATTTTATGTGATCGTTTATAATTTTGAAAGTATTAAAATCAATAAAATTGTTTTAAAAAAAAGGAATGATGTATCGTGTGTGTGTGTGTGTGTGTGTGTGTGTGTGTGTGTGTGTGTGTATGTGTGTGAGACAGAGATGGAGTAAGAGAGAGATTGAGAGACTCATGGGCCAGGCCCCAGCACAGAGAGAAAGCAAAAGTAGTAAAATTATTCAAAAATGCATAGGAAAGACATAAAAGATTCTTATTGGCTGTCATCCACAGTTAAGCTGCACATTAAGTAGAGCCTCAAGAATTAGAGGAGGCTTAAAAACCATTGAAAACCTTTGTACGTTACATGATGAACCTCTGACAACATTGTCTGTTAGTATACTTCTTATACATATCAAATAGTGGTCTAGGACCTACCAATAAGGGATCATCCCAGCACACCAACTTATATCTAGTACACATCAAATGTACTACCTCTTCTACCTCACAGCAGGACCATGGTAGCCGTTTTCCTCTAATCATCATCATCATCAATCCCCTTTTCCTCATTTTCTACATAGAGTCGGTGTGTCACATCAACTGTTGCCATCTCTGTTATTTCAATGTTACTCTTCTACCTACTTCGGCAGTCATGTCAGACTATTGCAGGTCTTCTCTCACTAATCCATCTATCTTTGCTGGATGCCCTTGTTTCATTTTGCCATCTTCCTGTCTATCCCAAGTCTTTACCAAACTGTCTTCTGCTTTTCTGAATATGTGACTAAACCACCGTAATCTGTTCTCATTGATCTTCTCTGCAATTGGAGGTACTAGGGCTTCTGCTCTGATATCCTCATATCTTCATCTGACCCACAGTGAGCATCCTACCATCCATCTCAGACACTTCATATCTATCACCACCAGCTTTCTCAATTGCTCTGCCTTCACTGCTTAGGTTTTTGTACCATTTTGCTTTACATTCCTTACTTTTCATCTTCTTTGGCACTCTTCTGTCACACACTACCTTTGCACTCCGTACCAGATGGCGACAGCCCTTCTGATTCTAGCTGTGGCCTCCTATTTCAGATCTGCCTTCACCCCAACCACCCCTGGCAGATACTTGAAGCTATTAAAATGTTCCACTATTTCTCTTCTATCACACTTCTCAAGTTTTTCTGATTTTCTCCATTTGCTATCATTACAAATTTGTTATCTGTATTCAGTTTCACTCTGCCTACACCTTTGCATTCTATTTCTTGTTCAGAGTTCATTTGTAATATTACATCATCTGCATACAAAAGTTTTGCTGCTCTGTCCCTTCCACCCTGTTTGTTAATGTACTCCATCACCAGTATGAACAACAGTGGGCTCAGAGCTAAAACCTGATGCACAGTCACTCCAAATGAAACCCACTGTCAGTTTGAACACTGTTTGTAGCTGTGTCACTGGTTTCTTGTACATATCCTGCACTAAATCTACCTCTAATAATCTGTTTTTTTTCTCTCTAATAAAATGGGATATATCCTTGCCAGTTGCACATTAAACTTTGTCTTCACTTAACCCTAAAAGGAGCTGCCTGAGAAAACCATGCCCTGTTGATATCAAGACACATCCAGGATACCCTTGGAGAATTCCTACTGGATATTTCAATCCATAACAGTTTTAGAAAACTACACCAAGAAATACAAACCATCTTTATTGGGAGGAGCGTAGCTGTTGGATTCTTATGAATCGATATAAGGATCTATTATACTGTTTTACCGAGTTCTACAGAGTATAATCAAGTGTCCAGCACTGCTGTTCCCCTCCATAGAGAAGGAAAGTAGTCATTTGGGCAACTAGTCAATCCCTTTCATACTTAAACATCTAGTTTCCTAGCTCCTTTCTAGACCAAGACTGTCAGCATATAATTACATCTTAGTGTCTCCCTAAGCTACTGCACATTTCATGTAAATACCTGTAATGCCAGCACCAGTGTAGTTATTCAATATAATGACCATTTTGTGTCTCTAAACTATACTTTATGTAATATTGTTTGATGGTGGGGTGGAGCCTGGCACCCTCTAAACCAAATTTTATAAGGGGAGGAAGTTAACAAGGGTCTCAATCTCCCTTATAAAAATTTGTTCTTTCTCCAATTACCTAGTATTAAAGAAAGTGCAATCTACAGAAAGGAAAGAAGAGTGTTAGGAAAAGCATTACAAATTGTTTTGGCCCTCCCTCCCCAACCACCAAGCATCTCCTCACCATTTTAACCATTTGTCCCCTCACTGGCTAGATGAAGCCACTGTTTCAGTTATGTTAAGTGTATGGGTGAGACAAGCTGCCATCCTTAGGAGGCTTAGATTTTATTTTTTAATCCTACCCTTTGTCTTATCTCATACCCTACTTGCAGTGATGTCATGTGGGTCTAATTTCAGAGATGAAATGCTAGTGCATTTTCCATTGTTTGTGAAAGGACTGAAGTGAGCAGTGTCTAGTAAGGGTTACAAACTTTCCAGGAAATCATTTTTCCTTTTCCCAGAACAGGTAAGCTGACAAAATGTCACTCACTTCCACCCCTGGTCAAAGCCTCATGGCTGACACTGTAATTGAACCCAAATTTCACTGCAAGTTAACTGCTATTTAAACCATTTATTAAACAATGCACATTAACTGCATTAACTGTATTGCTATTTAAACCATTTACTAAATAATGTATGTTAAATGCATTACTTTTATTACTATTTAAACCATTCATTTAACAATGTAAGTTAACTGCATTACTTTTAATGCTATTTAAACCATTCATTAAACATTGCGCATTAACTGAATTACTTTTATTACTATTTAAACCATTTATTAAATATTGCACTGTAACTGCATTACATCATTACTATTTAAACCATTTATTTAATTTAACAATGCACATTAATTGCACTACTTTTATTGCTATTTAAACCATTTACTAACAATGTATGTTAACTGCATTAATTTTATTACTATTTAAACCACTTATTTAAAGTATGTTAACTGTATTTCTTTTATTACTATTTAAACCACATATTTTATTACTATTTAAAACCACTTATTAAACACTGCACATTTTCTACATTACTTTTATTGTTATTTAAACCTCTTATTAAACAATGCTCAGTAATTGCATTACTTTTATTACTATTTAAACCATTTATTAAAGGTTGCACATCAACTGCATTACTTTTATTGCTATTGCATTTAGTAGAGAAAGAGTGCATGTAGTAAAAGGACTGAGAGTGGTTGGAGTTATGTTGTCATATTTCTAGTATGAACTAACGGAAAGTCACGGACAAAGCCAATTACACTGGCTGCCAGTGATGTAAAAATAAATCCAAACTATGGAGTCACTGGATTTATCAGCTTCTGTCAACTTCACTGCTTTCATGTGAATAGTAGAAACCTAAACAGAATTTACTTTGTTCAATAATCTAAGATTCATTCAAACACAATGCACTGCAGTGACTGCAGTGAAATTAAAACAACAACAACAACAGATGGCATAACAAAAGCCAAACAAGCAGCTGGTAAGGGGGCACACAGACCTCAGGATTTAATCTTCTTGAGCTTCTGACTCTTTGTGTTACGTGCAACTAATGTGGATATTAGACAACAACCAGTGCAGCCCCTGGATTACCATAAAAAGTACAAATATGTACAGATAGACCTCTGACTTCTTATAATAAAGTATGTGTGAACAGATTGTTTTGTCTAAAATAAGCGACTGCCTACAAATCATTCAGATGCAGCTGTCTGATGTTAGCCAGTGGCTATAATATTAAAACTTATCCTCAAAGAATATATTAAAAAATAAAAATGTGGAATGGAAAAAATAATAGCCATTTTGCAAATAGGTGAACAGAACTCAATTTAATCTCTGCTGTCAGAAAAATATCTGACACAATTAGATCACTCTTTTAATAAGCTGCATTGCATAACTGCTTTTAACGTTTTCTCCTCCTACGGCTTTTCCACCCTCACCCCCACCCCTGCCTTGTAGACTCTGCAAAGCATTTTCTTCAAAACTTCATGGAAGAGAAAGGAAGCACTGTAATGATTCTGTGTGGGTGTTGTATTCATATTCTGATTCACAACAGTAGGGAAAGCAGCCCTTCCCTGGAGGTCCTTTTGTTTCTCTTCTCAAGGAAAGGTGGTTACCTTCCCATTTAGGTAAACAGCAATACACAAACCCACACCCTCTTTCTTAATACCCTGTTACAACAAAATGTTTAAGTAGCCAAATTCTGCATGCACTGTATCTTCCCAGCTGGATATGTTTTCTCCTTCCTTTTGCCATTGCCAACATGAACATACCCAGCAGCATGTCTCATCCGCCACTTTAAATTCCATTCGCTCTGCACTAAAGAATTGTCACTGATGACCTTTAAGAAATAAGGCATAGTCTGAACTGTTTAAATAATGTAATTGACAAAGCAGCTATAACCTGCACAATGAAGCATTTATTTACTTATTTGCCTTTGTTTGCTGGGCTGGTTTGACTTGGCTAGTAGAAAAAGTTCCATTGTACACCTTAAAACAATACTATATAATTATAACATAATTCACAGTTACACATACAAATGTGCTAATTAGAAATCGAGGCATAATTAAGAATACAAAATAGAAGTAAGCTAATTACAACGTCAATACAAAATTCTGCTATAGCACATCAGCACTTATTTGCTGAAATAAGTGATAGTAAACGTACAAAACAATTTCAGTGCAATAGAAGTACTTACAAAGTAAGTCTGAGACAGTTAAACTTGGTACAGTCAGTCCTGCATGAGGATTTGGTTCAGTACTACAGATGAGGTAGTATAACATACCAGAGATAGAAATAGGGCCTAGAGGATCTGTGGTTGGAGAGCACCTCCAACTGACCATTAAAAAACTGCACAAATCTAGCACTGGCTATTAACAAAACAGCTCCTTTTAAAAAAGAAAATTCTGCCTAGATCCTTATTATCTGAACCAGAGATGCAGCTGAGATACACTGACTACTAACACTAGGAACCTAATTATATCATAAAAAAATCACAATCTCCTAGAAGATCTGTTCATATCAGATCCTAGATTCCTTATGCATTGTCGGCAGTAATGCCAGTGGCATTATGGGTATCATGTCAGCACAACTTGGACGATTGCATAAAAATACATAAGGGAACTGTAGATCAAACATTATTGTTGTTTATAGTGTTTTAACTTAAAAAAAAATTGTCAGTGGTAAATGTTTTTTCCTACTTGTGTCTTTGAAACAATAGACGTCACACTCCCAAAGTGACACTCAGGAGCAGACAACTTTAAAGCTTAGAAATGAAAAGGTAAAAAACTGTAGTTAGTGTCCGGTCTCCTCCTTCAAGGGATGGTTGTGGGTTTCATCCACAGCTGCTGCATTCTCTAGTTAAAAGTGAAAGACCAGGATCCCGCAGCTGTGTGTACTGCTACATCCCTTGCAGCTAAAGGAGGGAGGAGCAGAGGCAGTGGTCACGTGCAACAGAGCACAGTGTGATGTGTACAGTATTACTTTACACTTATAAGATCAAAGGAGGTAACTAGGCTAATGGCCTTGGTACCCTTACAAGCCTAGCCAAGAGTTTATCCCCAAAAAGAAACCTCAGTCAGCACCTGCCGCCCCTGTCAATGAGGAACACAGGTGGAACCCCTGGGACAAATCTGTGGTTTCCCATCCACTCATAAAGGTTACGCTTGAAGAGGGTCAGAGAGGTGCTCTTTTGACATGTATGGAAAGTCTATTCCAGAGACAGGGAGCCTCTGGGAGACAAACCTCTCTCTCCAGCAGGTTTTGTTGATGTTGCATATTAGATTCAGGCCTTTCAAGCGGGTAATGTGTGAGGAGTTAGACTGATGGATATGGAGCATCTCTAGTAGGGCAGGGTCTGAGATTGCCTAGTAGGCAAGACACAGATCACCCCTGTGCAGTCTGTATGATACTGAATAGAGTGATGGTGATTTGAGCCTGTCCACATAGGATAGGTGTTGGAGGCCATGGATTCTCTGTGTGAGGTATTTCA
>NC_056735.1:409597893-409617893 GCF_019279795.1 Protopterus annectens | reverse complement strand
AAGCTAAACACTGCACCCCAGCCGCAGAATTGCAAGAAATCGTGATGTGCTACTTAGCATAACATAGCTGAGCAGCAACATTACCATTAATATGAATGATACTCTGTAGAATATTAAAAAATAAAGGGATGGAAAGGCACATCTCAATGTGAAGTACAATGCACACAAGCATGCAATGCAAACAAACTCCATTCTGCCCCTTACAACATTACATCAAGAAGTTCTCACCAGTGGGAGCACTAGATCCACAGTCATGGTAAAGGGGTATGATACAATCACAAATCACTCCCAAACGTGACTATGGAGTAGGGGGCAGATCCACTGTGTCACTGTTCTGTGAACAATGTAGGTTTTACTTTCACTGACAGCACAGACCTATTGTCATAGCAAGCACTAACAATGGTATGTCTGCAAATAACTGCTATTATGTTAATAAGCCTGTTCGACTTAATGCACTATCCACCATGGAAATCGAAGTACAGTATCATTACATGTACATCTGAAGGATATTGTGGTCTAACGTCTAAGGAAGGCATTCAACTGACATGTATGATTCACCATGTTAAAATGGAACATCAAGCGCTAAGCAAAGTGCTGTACCACTGCAGATGGCTGTTTTCTGTACGAGTATTAGAAGCTTACAAATATGCGCTGCTTAACGATTTAGTACCTGAACCAGAGTGCTCGTAGCTACAGTGAAAAACATTTTTCAAATTATGTTCAACAGCATGCCCTGCAGAGTTACACCTATAGGGAAAATAATGACAACGTAACTAAAACAGAGGCTTAGCAACACAATGGTGTACATCTACAGGATCTACCCATTCTCTTTCACTGGATCACGACTGATCATGCAGCAGATAGGAAAGCAAACAGAGATAATAGTACCCCAGTAGAAATATATGTCTGATCCACCTACATAAGGAACAGAAACATGTATTAGTAATAAACACTAATGACATGCTGACACCATCAGGAATACTTATACTGAAGCAGCCTGTATGGTGATTGGGGGGGTGCTGTGTGATTACAGCAGGATTCAGTTTTATATTAGTCAAGAATGTAGAATGGCAACATTGCATATAACTTCTACAAGAGACTACGCATGAAGTTTATGCATATGGTGGAATGTTTAATTCCTTTCTGCAAGTTTTGAAATAACTGGCATTGCTGCAATTGGAGGCACTCTTATGGGTTAGCTTGCTTTGTAATGTCTGTAGCTAGTGGAACAAATGTAAAATTCTGCAGTACTTTCAACACAGCTGATTTAGAATTCCAACAATACTAATCCCAAGGCCGATGCCTGACAGACAGCAATGTTAGTCAAGCACTGGCCTTGGTTATTTATAATTACAGTTCTAAACTACAATAAAAGCATACAATACATCTACACTCCCCATTCTGTGAACTCTTCATGTTCTTCATTCAACAGTGTTATAAAGCATGTTGCTACAAAGGTAACAGTGTTATAAAGCATGTTGCTACAAAGGTAACAGTGTTATAAAGCATGTTGCCACAGAGGTAACAGTGTTATAAAGCATGCTGCTACAAACAGTGTTATAAAGCATGCTGCTACAAAGGTAACAGTGTTATAAAGCATGTTGCGACAAAGGTAACAGTGTTATAAAGCATGCTGCTGCAAAGGTAACAGTGTTATAAAGCATGTTGCTACAAAGGTAACAGTGTTATAAAGCATGCTGCTACAAGGATACCAGTGTTATAAAGCATGCTGCCACAAAGGTAACAGTGTTATAATGCATGCTGCCACAAAGGTAACAGTGTTATAAAGCATGCTGCCACAAAGGTAACAGTGTTATAAAGCATGTTGCCACAAAGGTAACCGTGTTATAAAGCATGCTGCCACAAAGGTAACAGTGTTATAAAGCATGCTGCCACAAAGGTAACAGTGTTATAAAGCATGTTGCCACAAAGGTAACAGTGTTATAAAGCATGTTGCCACAAAGGTAACAGTATTATAAAGCATGCTGCCACAAGGGTAACAGGGTTATAAAGCATGCTGCCACAAAGGTAACAGTGTTATAAAGCATGCTGCCACAAAGGTAACAGTGTTATAAAGCATGTTGCTACAAAGGTAACAGTGTTATAAAGCATGTTGCTACAAGGATAACAGTGTTATAAAGCATGCTGCTACAAAGGTAACAGTGTTATAAAGCATGCTGCTACAAGGATAACAGTGTTATAAAGCACGATGCTGCCACAAACGTAACAGTGTTATAAAGCATGCTGCCACAAAGGTAACAGTGTTATAAAGCATGCTGCCACAAAGGTAACAGTGTTATAAAGCATGTTGCCACAAAGGTAACAGTGTTATAAAGCATGTTGCCACAAAGGTAACAGTGTTATAAAGCATGTTGCTACAAAGGTAACAGTGTTATAAAGCATGTTGCTACAAGGATAACAGTGTTATAAAGCATGCTGCTACAAAGGTAACAGTGTTATAAAGCATGCTGCTACAAAGGTAACAGTGTTATAAAGCATGCTGCTACAATGGTAACCGTGTTATAAAGCACGCTGCTACAAAGGTAACAGTGTTATAAAACACGCTGCTACAAGGATAACAGTGTTAAAAAGCACGCTGCTACAAAGGTAACAGTGTTATAAAGCACGTTGCTGCAAAGGTAACAGTGTTATAAAGCATGGTGCTACAAGGATAATAGTGTTATAAAGCATGCTGCTACAAGGATAACAGTGTTATAAAGCATGCTGCTACAAGGGTAACAGTGTTATAAAGGATGCTGCTACAAAGGTAACAGTGTTATAAAGCGTGTTGCTACAAAGGTAACAGTGTTATAAAGCATGCTGCTACAAAGGTAACAGTGTTATAAAGCATGTTGCTACAAAGGTAACAGTGTTATAAAGCATGCTGCTACAAGGATAACAGTGTTATAAAGCATGCTGCTACAAGGATAACAGTGTTATAAAGCATGCTGCTACAAAGGTAACAGTGTTATAAAGCATGTTGCTACAAAGGTAACAGTGTTATAAAGCATGCTGCTACAAGGATAACAGTGTTATAAAGCATGCTGCTACAAAGTTAACAGTGTTATAAAGCATGCTGCTACAAGGATAACAGTGTTATAAAGCATGCTGCTACAAAGGTAACAGTGTTATAAAGCATGCTGCTACAAAGGTAGCAGTGTTATAAAGCATGCTGCTACAAGGATAACAGTGTTATAAAGCATGCTGCTACAAAGGATAACAGTGTTATAAAGCATGCTGCTACAAGGATAACAGTGTTATAAAGCATGCTGCTACAAGGATAACAGTGTTATAAAGCATGTTGCTACAAAGGTAACAGTGTTATAAAGCATGCTGCTACAAAGCTAACAGTGTTATAAAGCATGCTGCTACAAAGGTAACAGTGTTATAAAGCATGTTGCTACAAAGGTAACAGTGTTATAAAGCATGCTGCTACAAGGATAACAGTGTTATAAAGCATGCTGCTACAAGGATAACAGTGTTATAAAGCATGTTGCTACAAAGGTAACAGTGTTATAATGCATGCTGCTACAAGGATAACAGTGTTATAAAGCATGATGCTACAAGGATAACAGTGTTATAAAGCATGTTGCTACAAAGGTAACAGTGTTATAAAGCATGCTGCTACAAAGGTAACCGTGTTATAAAGCATGTTGCGACAAAGGTAACAGTGTTATAAAGCATGCTGCTGCAAAGGTAACAGTGTTATAAAGCATGTTGCTACAAAGGTAACAGTGTTATAAAGCATGCTGCTACAAGGATACCAGTGTTATAAAGCATGCTGCCACAAAGGTAACAGTGTTATAATGCATGCTGCCACAAAGGTAACAGTGTTATAAAGCATGCTGCCACAAAGGTAACAGTGTTATAAATCATGTTGCCACAAAGGTAACAGTGTTATAAAGCATGCTGCCACAAAGGTAACAGTGTTATAAAGCATGCTGCCACAAAGGTAACAGTGTTATAAAGCATGTTGCCACAAAGGTAACAGTGTTATAAAGCATGTTGCCACAAAGGTAACAGTATTATAAAGCATGCTGCCACAAGGGTAACAGGGTTATAAAGCATGCTGCCACAAAGGTAACAGTGTTATAAAGCATGCTGCCACAAAGGTAACAGTGTTATAAAGCATGTTGCTACAAAGGTAACAGTGTTATAAAGCATGTTGCTACAAGGATAACAGTGTTATAAAGCATGCTGCTACAAAGGTAACAGTGTTATAAAGCATGCTGCTACAAGGATAACAGTGTTATAAAGCACGATGCTGCCACAAACGTAACAGTGTTATAAAGCATGCTGCCACAAAGGTAACAGTGTTATAAAGCATGCTGCTACAAAGGTAACAGTGTTATACAGCATGTTGCCACAAAGGTAACAGTGTTATAAAGCATGTTGCTACAAAGGTAACAGTGTTATAAAGCATGTTGCTACAAGGATAACAGTGTTATAAAGCATGCTGCTACAAAGGTAACAGTGTTATAAAGCATGCTGCTACAAAGGTAACAGTGTTATAAAGCATGCTGCTACAAAGGTAACCGTGTTATAAAGCACGCTGCTACAAAGGTAACAGTGTTATAAAACACGCTGCTACAAGGATAACAGTGTTATAAAGCACGCTGCTACAAAGGTAACAGTGTTATAAAGCACGTTGCTACAAAGGTAACAGTGTTATAAAGCATGGTGCTACAAGGATAATAGTGTTATAAAGCATGCTGCTACAAGGATAACAGTGTTATAAAGCATGCTGCTACAAGGGTAACAGTGTTATAAAGGATGCTGCTACAAAGGTAACAGTGTTATAAAGCGTGTTGCTACAAAGGTAACAGTGTTATAAAGCATGCTGCTACAAAGGTAACAGTGTTATAAAGCATGTTGCTACAAAGGTAACAGTGTTATAAAGCATGCTGCTACAAGGATAACAGTGTTATAAAGCATGCTGCTACAAGGATAACAGTGTTATAAAGCATGCTGCTACAAAGGTAACAGTGTTATAAAGCATGTTGCTACAAAGGTAACAGTGTTATAAAGCATGCTGCTACAAGGATAACAGTGTTATAAAGCATGCTGCTACAAAGTTAACAGTGTTATAAAGCATGCTGCTACAAGGATAACAGTGTTATAAAGCATGCTGCTACAAAGGTAACAGTGTTATAAAGCATGCTGCTACAAAGGTAGCAGTGTTATAAAGCATGCTGCTACAAGGATAACAGTGTTATAAAGCATGCTGCTACAAGGATAACAGTGTTATAAAGCATGCTGCTACAAGGATAACAGTGTTATAAAGCATGCTGCTACAAGGATAACAGTGTTATAAAGCATGCTGCTACAAAGGTAACAGTGTTATAAAGCATGCTGCTACAAAGCTAACAGTGTTATAAAGCATGCTGCTACAAAGGTAACAGTGTTATAAAGCATGTTGCTACAAAGGTAACAGTGTTATAAAGCATGCTGCTTCAAGGATAACAGTGTTATAAAGCATGCTGCTACAAGGATAACAGTGTTATAAAGCATGTTGCTACAAAGGTAACAGTGTTATAATGCATGCTGCTACAAGGATAACAGTGTTATAAAGCATGCTGCTACAAGGATAACAGTGTTATAAAGCATGTTGCTACAAAGGTAACAGTGTTATAAAGCATGCTGCTACAAAGGTAACAGTGTTATAAAGCATGTTGCTACAAGGGTAACAGTGTTATAAAGCATGCTGCTACAAAGGTAACAGTGTTATAAAGCATGCTGTTACAAAGGTAACAGTGTTATAAAGCATGCTGCTACAAAGGTAAAAGTGTTATAAAGCATGTTGCTACAAAGGTAACAGTGTTATAAAGCATGCTGCTACAAGGATAACAGTGTTATAAAGCATGTTGCTACAAAGGTAACAGTGTTATAAAGCATGCTGCTACAAGGATAACAGTGTTATAAAGCATGTTGCTACAAAGGTAACAGTGTTATAAAGCATGTTGCTACAAGGATAACAGTGTTATAAAGCATGCTGCTACAAGGATAACAGTGTTATAAAGTATGCTGCTACAAGGGTAATTCTAACAGTAACAAAGTAGCAACATTTAGAATCTAGTTGCATAAATAAAAAATGTATTTACCTTTTTTACTGAAGTCCAACAGTCTACCAGAAGTTACCATTGTTATATTATGATGGGGAAAGAAAATAAAGACAGGACGCTTTAGTCAATAAATGGAAAGCATGAAAAACAGCCAAAACCTAGAATTTAGTGGATGTGGAAACACGCTCCACAAGAAAAAGCAAGAATTGTTGAGTGGGGAGAATCAGTAGCCAAAGCTAAATTATATCATAGTTCAAATAACTGTTTTTGCTATGTTAATGTAAATCTTGTTGCAACCCCGATGTCTAATGTTTTCGGCCATACACCAGAAAAGTCATACATTTTGATGGCGTATTGGAAAAATAGACGATTCTTATGGAAGTTGGCATTTTAGACAACAGCATTTGTTCACCACAACCCAAACTTCTTCCCACACTTACTACTTATAATATTGTCAGTTTGCTACTTTTAATATAGTCTGTTAAATGTACATATGAATGCACTTCACTGCTGAGTGGTAAGCTCGCTGACACAGTGAAGTGCTTGAGAAATTTGTTGTATTCAGTTTATGTCCAAAGAAGGGATGGGTGTACCAGACGCCAGGATATACTCTTGCAATAGTACAAAGTGCAAAGTATGGGCCTAATTGTGCCCAAAGTAGGAATGGGCATACCAGCTGCCAGGACATACTTGTATGCATGACATGAGCTTGCAGTACACCCACATCGGTGATGGACACATCATGAGCCAACACACACTCCTGCAATGGTACAGAGGGCAAACTATGGGCTCAATGTATACTCACAGAAGTGATGGTTGCAAAAGATGCCAGGGTATACACCTGCAGTGATAAAGGGTGCAAACTATAGGCTCACCATTTGTGCCACCACCTGGATATGCAATACCACTACAGTTACATACTCATGCACAAACATGCACACACAGACACACACACACACACACACACACACACACACACACACACACACACACACACACACACACACACACACACACACACACATGCACACTGAAACTGTGTACTTGTCTGTGTGTTTTCTTACTTCTAAAGCTCCAGAAGTTTCAGGATTCTTGCATATTGGATCATGGTGAAAGCTGCAGTTCAAAAAAGAAATGTCTGTAATGCACTCATCTATCTTTGTACATTACAGATGACATCACTTCCCTGGAACACAATGGCTTCTTACCGGTCTGCACTGTGTTGCCTGCAGCTATGGCTATTCAGTACATGTATCAGTGGTTTTGATGTGACTGAATATGCATTTTTTTCATTCATGTGTGCCTGTCTTGTTATGGTGGATTGTGGGTGGGAGGTGGGTGACTGTATGGAACATTTTGCTGCTATTTATTTAATACATTCAATGGAACCTGCCCTGCTGATAGCTAAGCGGTGCCCACTGTCAGGCTAGCATCCTTGGTTTCTGCATTACAATGCAGCCTCCAGAGAAGGCTATGATGAAAAGATTGCCTGCAAGGTTATGTGTGCTCCATCACTTATCTGCAAATATTTCCCATTATAGAATACTTTGTAACCTTGCTGAACTGCTGTCATTGAATAAAATGTGGTCTTGTAAAGGTCTATTTATTCAGGATTTACACAATAAATGTACATATGTAGAGAAGTAATGACAAGAATACAGTAAACTATTAGTTAATATTGAACTTATAAGAGTCTAGCTTATTTCAAAGGAATCAGTTATAACTAAATATTAATTAAGACACAGTGAAGGGATTACAGCATGAAGATGGTTACAGATTATGAAAGAATATTGAGAGGTTGACAGTCTCCCAAATGGTATTAGAATGCATTTTTTGGCAATGACATTTAGGCCATGGCTTTGGCACCAGTGATATGTCTGTGTTAAACCCACATGCAAGATGTTGGATTCTTGGGGGGATTCTATAATAGCATGCATTTCACTAGTATGCATTTCACACATCAAAACAAAATGGATGGGTTTTGTCAGAATGGTAAAGAAAAAACTAGAGTCTTAATTTGGATTAATGAGTGTTACTCTTCTAGAAAGCTATTTATTTTCCCTCAATGATTAAGTGTTTTTTTACAAGACATGTGCTAAATCATCTAGAAAGCAGTATAAAAATATCTAACATCCGGGTCATTTTTGCAGCAAGCCATATTGTAAGTTAAATTATTAACTCATAACATAGCTTAAATGCAAAAATTAAATTCATTTTCTTTGAAATCTTCCTTTATTTATAAAATAAACTATGATATTGTGCAGCAGAGATGCATGCATTGGACGGCGCAGTGCTGCAATGGTAGCGTTGTCGCCTCACAGCAAGAGGCTATCCATTTTGATTCTTGGCTGGAATGCCTTCTGTGTGGAGTCTGCATGTCCTCCCTGCATTCGTGTGCGTTTCCTCCAAGTGCTCCAGTTTCCTCTCACGTTACAAAGACATGTGTCTGGAGCATTTCAACCCAGTCCTCCCCTGAAAATTGGCTTCATTCCAATTCGGACTTTCCGGGTAAACAAATGTTAAATAAATAAATAAAAATTACTGCCAAATGTAGAAGAAAATGGGCACTTTAGAAATACTACTGAGCATCTGCCATATGCAAGCTCAGTGCGATGTAGTGTTAAATAAATGGCACAGAAACAGCCACAATAATCAGAAAGTGAGGGCCATGCAGCAGCTCAAGTGCACTGTGCAACCTACAGTAATAAACAGTGTGGAATGCACTGCAGGACAAGGTCTCAGGATATGCAAAGCATGCACAGCAATGCGTGCTGTGCTGCATGGCAACATAAGAGGTGAGGAAGAAAGGTGGGTGGACAGCAAGTTCTGCTCCAGCACTGTAAGATAACCTTGAGGTGCTGGAGGAGGGGTGGTTCAGTATATGATAAGGGCACATAGCATTTCATCCAAAGAGTCCATGTAGAAAATGCACAGGGAGATGGGTAACAATATTTAGGGAGTGCACAACTTACAGGGCTGTGTGCCCATGATTCCAAGAGAGTCCAATGGTCTGTGACAGGAGGTGATTTACATTTACAATCAGGGTGCAAAGTAGGGCAGCAATAGTCACCTACCTCCCGAACTGTATACCATGTGCTCTGGGTAGAGTTTACAGTTATGAGAGTGTACAATAACACAGCACTATATCCTTTAAGAATTTTGTAGAAGGTATACAGGGATTATACTGAGGTACACAGTAGCACCATCAATGTGCACAATATTTTGCTGTTATGTTTGTCTGCACACAGCAAATGTAATGATGTGAAGTATGCAGTGTGGACCATTGCTGCTAAGAGGTGAAGAAGCAACACAATTCAAAAAGTTACCAAACTGAATTGCACTCATTACCTTTTCTTGTACAGTACTGCTCACCTGCATCTCATTTTAACTTGGTACCCTGTAGAGATGTGATTATAGTCCTTCTAACTTATGACCCTGTATTGGTTTACTGCTATCAGTACAACCCACTGGCACCTGCTTGAGCAGTAAGAAAGTTGCTGAGTTACAACAGTGGCTGTTCAAGTGCATGTGTGCACAGGCAGCAAATGGACAGAGTAACATGCATGCACAGCCAGCAAATGGGCAAAGTAATATCCATGCACAGCCAGCAAATGTGCAGAGTAACATGCGTGAACAGCCAGTGAATGGGCAGAGTAAAAGTGTGTATGCGTGCACAGCCAGTGAACGAGCAGAGTAACATGCGTGCACAGCCAGTGAATGGGCAGAGTAAATATGCATGCATGCACAGTCAGCGAGCAACATGTGTGCACAGCCAGTGAATGGGCAGAGTAACATGCATGCCCAGCCAGTGAATGGGCAGACTAAATGTGCATCTGCAAATGGGGAGAGTAACATGCATGCATAGCCAGAGAATGGAAAGAGTAAAGGTGCATGTGTGCACACCTAGCAAATAGGCAGAGTAACGTGCATGCACAGCCAGCGAATAGGCAATGTAAATGTGCATGTGTGCACAGCCAGCGAATGAGCAGAGTAACATGCGTGCACAGCCAGTGAATGGGCAGAGTAAATATGCATGCATGCACAGCCAGTGAGTAACATGTCTGCACAGCCAGTGAATGGGCAGAGTAAAAGTGTGTGCACAGCCAGTGAACGAGCAGAGTAACATGCGTGGACAGCCAGTGAATGAGCAGAGTAAATATGCATGCGTGCACAGCCAGCGAACGGGCAGAGTAAGATGCATGCCCAGCCAGTCAATGGGCAGACTAAATGTGCATCTGCAAATGCGGAGAGTAACACCCGTGCATAGCCAGCAAATGGAAAGAGTAAATGTCCATGTGTGCACACCTAGCAAATAGGCAGAATAACATGCATGCACAGCCAGCAAATGGGCAATGTAAATGTGCATGTGTGCACAGCCAGTGAATGAGCAAAGTAAATGTGCATGCCTGCATAGCCAGCGAATGGGCAGAGTAAATGTACATGCTTGCACACCCAGAGAATGGGCAGAGTAAATGTGCAGCTGTGCACAGCCAGTGAATGGGCAGAGTAAACAGGGTAGCTACCCTGGGTGTAAGATTTTAGGAGGAATAATCAGAACAGTAGCAGTCCCTGCAGTCAGTGGTCTTGGGGGGCTAGGCAGGAATGCAGTGCTGTAAGTCATTAATGAGGTCACAATTTCAAATCACAGACACTTAAATTATTTAAGTGTATGTAAATGTGCTAGAAAACTATAACTATTTTATGAACTTACTATAAATGTAGATGTTTAAGTAGTTTCACTGTTGTAGTCCTCACTTATTGGGATATCTGAACTGCAGGTAGCCCACGGCCAGCCACTCTTCCAGAGCTCTACTCTCCCCAAGTTCTCTGGCAAAAGACTACCTCAGACATGAGGACAGTGACAAAAGGCAATGCAATGCACCTGGAAAGGGCTTGCTTGATCAGGTTTATCTTCCTTCCCTTTTGTAAATGAAACAGATAGCTGATAAGTTTTTCCCAATTCTTTTGTTCTGTCTCGACAGCATTTCAGCTGCCTATGCACATCAAAAATATGTAGGATTCTCTCACCTGAGTTTTGAGGCTGTGGAAAAAAGACTAGAAGCTGTTAAGGGTCAGTTCAGAAACCACTTTATACATAAAGGATGGACATGTATGCAGGGTCATTCAGTTCTGATGGAACACCAGGAAAGGTTCTGCACACATCTAAGCATGGCGGTAAGTGCCACCAAGAACAGCTGTTTCCAAGAAAGGGACTGAACAAGATAAGAGGCTGTTAGTTTAAAAGGGTACAAAGCCAGTTTTTCTACTCCACTTTTGTGGAGGGCTGTAAACGGAAGCAACCTCTGCATCAACCTTCTTTGCAGTGGTGATAGGTTCCACAACAAGTATGAACCAAGGCTACCTATGCTTCTTTCTCAATATTTCTATAAGGAGCTACTGTGGGTGAAACAGGTCAATTGTTAATGCAATGTGCTCCTCCTCCTCAGAGACTATACCGAAAGGGGTCAGGTAGAAGAACAGCAGAAGGGAGGTAGTGGACTCATTATCCTCTCCAAATTAGAAACTGAGGTGTCAAAATCCTACAACTCCAAATAGGAGGCAGAAAGTGAGAAGAATCATGACCAGTGCTAAATGCAGGTATAAGCTCATGCACAGGTGAGCACATGAGAGAACAAACCTAGGCTTCAAGGGATGGCCAACTGTTGCTACAGCATGCACCACATGACCCGGGCATCAGGGGACAGCCAACTGCTGCTACAGCATCCACCACATGACCCAGGCATCAGGGGACGGCCAACTGTTGTTACAGCATGCGCCACATGACCCAGGCATCAGGGGATGGCCAACTGTTGCTACAGCATGCACCACATGACCCAGGCATCAGGGGATGGCCAACTGTTGATATAGCATGCACCACATGAAGATGCTGTGGGTGGGGAAAGGCCTATGGTGGGGGTGGCACAGGCTTCAGACTAAACTTTCTAATGGTATGATCACACACATCTCGCATTCCCAAATGACATAAAAATGTTTGATATTCATGCTCTGTGGTATGAGCTCCACTGCAGGATGACCAAGGACTATCCTTGAATCCCCACTCATAGACAACCTTAAGGAAGACTTCTTGTTTCAACATCCATTTGTGAGGGTCTGCCTTTGAGTAGTTCAAGTAGTTTGACATTGTGTTTTGAACTGAAGCGATGTATACAGCCTGGGGAAAAATACTATTTTGGACTGCCAGCTCCCAGGCCATCATAGCTAGACTGCAGAGGGGAAAAGACTTTATTCCCTAAGTTTGTTTACATACCATAAGACTGTGACATCTTCTGTAATAATTTAAGTGGTCTTGGGTTCCAACAGTTTGAAGGGTGAAGATCAGAACCTTCAACTCTTTGATGTTTATGTACTTGTTCTTGTCTTGTTTGGACCAGACTCCCTGGACTTTAACACCTTTTGATCAGGCCTACATGCCAAATCTAAAGCATCTGTTGGCAGCTTTTGCTGGGGAGAAGTGACAAGGCAGCAAACCTCTGATCTAATTAGCATCAAAACAACTGCAAGACAGGGATTGGAAAAGATAAAGGATGATAGTTTGTGCCCAAACTGATTTGAGGTACAAATGAATTTCTCTCATGTGAAGTCTGGCATGTGGAATAAATTGGATTGTAGATACTATGAATCCCAGGCCTGCGGGGCCAGTGTTAGCATTTTGAGGGGCCCCAGTAAATGTCAAGTTGGGGGCCCCCGGCCACTTTCAGTCAAAGTATCACCGTGTCACTGCCACCACTTCTATCCATCTTTTTAGTTCATGATGGAGGCTTTTAGGAGTAGTACACACAGACTGACTTGTAGCTACAATGATCTTATTACATCAGGCATACATACCACACTGTGTTGGCCCATCTTACAAAAGGACATTTACAGTTACTGGCATTTAGGTGTAACAAGGAAACATTACAACACCTCTATGTACAGGGAAGAAGTAATATGCAATGGAACCCTAGGCAATGGTTACTGTTTCAGCCCCCTCCAAAAAGAAACACACACACACACACACACACACACACACACACACACACACACACACACACACACACACACACACACACACACACACCCTCCAGAGTTCCCCTCTGTTTTCCCCATGTTGGGCTTCCCACTTATGAACATTACTTTTTTTCTTCCATTTCTCACATTTTACCTTTTTTCTTCAGCTTTTTCAAGAAGCCATAACTTCTACATGCCTACCTGTTACACTTGGAGTTCCCCAAGGATCTATTCTTGGCCCTCTTCTCTTCACCATCTTTGTTAATGACCTGCCCACAATCACCCCCCATGCCACATGCATTCAATATGCAGATGATTCGACTATCATCAGCACTGCCTCCAACCTGGCAGACCTCACTGCTTCAACCCAAGACACCTTCAACCTAATAGAAAAATGGTTCTCAAGTCGACAACTAGTTCTCAACCCCAACAAAACAAAACTACTTACTTTCTCACCCACTAACAAGACTCTTCCCCCCACCTTCTCTATTACATCCTCCAATGGAATCACTACATCACCAGAAGCTCACACTAAGCTATTAGGTGTTACCATTGATAACTCCCTTAAATTTGACACCCATTTCAATCTTACCATCAAAACCGTCAATAAAAAGCTTGGCTCTCTCTATAAAGTAAAACACTTTCTCACTCCTCACGCTAAAATTACAATTGCCAGCACACACCTACTATCAACTCTTTTCTATGCCCCCCCCCCTCTTTACAAACCTAAACAAGACAACCCTTAACAAACTTACTTCTTGTTACAATCACATAGCTAGATTTGCCACAAATTCCACCTTTAGAACGCACCACTGCACTAACTTGAAGCAACTAGGGTGGTTAGAGTTTTCCAGCCAACTCCATTTCAACCAACTCAAAACGGCTCACCAGATACTGTATCACCCAGAGAAAACACCAGCTCTGAAAAACATCATTCACCCCTATATTAACCTGCAATCTTTACGCTCCTCCAATAAGATCATAGCTCAAACTACCAAAGCCAATAATTCTGCTGGGGATTCTCTATTCTCAAACTTTGTAGGTAAAATGTGGAACTCCCTACCGACCAAGCTCACCTCAGAACCCTCACTCCTACAATTCAAAAAAAAGCTTAAACCCCATCTCAATACTCTCTGGCAATGTCCCTGTTCCAAACCTGATTAACCACTATCATTTACCCTTCTCTTACCTCACTATCCTTAACGCTTTTTAACAAGGCGCCTTTGTAACTGACCTATGTTTTTTTATATGCTGCTGTTGTTTTTTTTTCCCCAAGATGTGATGTATCTTTATATTGTATTTAGAACTCAACTATCTTCCTTTTTTTGCATTAACAATGTTCATATGTCTGTTATGTACTTGGAGCTTTTCTCCCCGGGCCTCCGCTGAAAATGGACATGTATCCAGTCGGACTCTCCCGGTTAACAAATGTAAAATAAAATAAAATAAATAAATAAAATAAATACATATGCTCTAAAGTGCTTTTTAAGTTTATTTTTTTCTTTTTACCCAATGATGGCTTGAACAGAAATGATGATTAGGGAAAGAAACTCAATGTTGCTGTTCAGCTTTAGTTTTCCTTCTGTCATTCAATATACTTTCTTGACCAAGACAGCACAGTAATAACCATTTAGGAAATAACTCCATTAAGCCGCTGCCCCCAGAAGTTACAGCAATTCCCAACCTTTTAATCTAAAAGTGGCCTAAACAAAAATTGTAAGAAAAAAAATTTTCAGTCTTTCTTTTCTTTCAATGAAGACATAAGTTGTACCCAAGGCTTAAAATTCAAAGCTGACAAAAAAGTAGCTCAAAGTAAATTAACAAGTCAATTGTGAGGATACACAGATCCTGTATGGGAATACTGCCTGCCTCCCTAATCCTCCCAAAAAGACATTCACTGCCTATGCAACCCTCTGGTGTTAGATTGGGATGAAAGCAGAGGTTCAAATGGCCACATTAATGTATTTCAAGTGACTGCTGAAATACATATACATAGCATGCCTACTTACTCCTCAATCCTAACCCCAAAAGGCAACCAGCTGTATATGTGCCTGATGTTTGATTGAGAGGAAAGTGAAAATAAATAATGACTGCAATAATATATTCTACTTTGCTGCTACCAGGCAGTACACTGCCCCTACAGGAGCTAAAGTAACTTTATTTGTATACCTCTGAGGTCTGTTAGAAAAGTAAAGGAAATTATGATTACACAATCCCCAGCACCCATATAACCTATGGTAAATTTCTGTACACAAACATTTGAGCAAGGATGTTTTAGAATGTTTGTGGTTGAGAACAGAGGCTATTATCAGTTTTATTCTAACAGGGTCATATCATAACTCCATCCAGGCTAAAGAGTGCAATCAGAAAATGAAAGCATTTTTTTCTCCTCATTTTTCCTCAACCAAAAACAGCTTTTTGGGATCTCCACAGTCAAGGATGATTAACGGAGCCCCCTGTATCCATTTATACAGTCTAGGGAGTGGGGGTCACCAGATACCTAGAAGATCTAAGTGTCTGAATGCCCTATGACATACATTATGCCTTACAGTTGAAATATAATCACCTGTTAGCTACATTTTTTATTGATACCCAGAAGAATAATGTGTTTGTTCCAGCATTATTGGATGTGTGCATTGATAAAATCAGTACTATTTTACACGCACACATCACATCAATGCTAATTTTGTACTTATTTCAGCAAGTACTTTGTACAACACTAGTACTGCTACCCAAGATCAGTGACTGCTGTTTAGCAGTCATCAAACAGCAACAGGGATAAGACATTTCTATTTACCTCAGTGAGTAGTAAATTAATACCTATCACTATCCCTGATTTCACATATATTCCTGATTTTGTCTCATAATTTTACTCTGTCACACTAAATCCAGTAATCAGAGTTTTACACTTATTGTCTCAAAAATGCATGTTGATGCAAAATGTGTTATTCTAGTAACTTTTTAAGTAAATTAGAGTAAAATATAAAATGTGTTCCTCATGTTGAGACTTTATTATGCTATTACTTTTATCACTGAACAGAATTTTTCAGCAAAGACGTTCAGAGTTTTAGTATCAGTTGTTCTGCCAGTATGTATAAAAACCCTGAAAAAGAAACCATCCCTGAAGATTAGAAGCATCAGCTCTTCTTAAACTCCACAGTTTTCACTGAGATCAGTCACCCTGGGCTGCTGATCTCTGCAGTGTTTACTTTGCTTATGTTCATTACAGCTTTGTCCTACAGGGTCATATTACAGTCCTGTTCAGGTTAAAGAGTGTAATCAAAACTTAATACATTTTTTCTCCTCATTTTTCCCCAACCATCAGCAGCTTTTGTGGGGCCCCCATGCAGTCAATGAGGATCAAGGGGCCCCCTGCAGCCACAGTTACTGCAGGTACCTAAAGCTGGCTATGTTGTTAATTTCAGTGAAGAGGATGTCCACCAACAGGGCTTAACTAGGCCGGGGCATTATGTCATTGGTAAAATATTTAATGACATTTTTGTTACTTGACAAAATACTGTTACTATAACTAAAGATCTTTGACTTTTGAAGGAGATAAATACGAGTTATTGTTACTTACCTGGTTTAAGTATACAGGCTTGCTGTACTAGCTTTTATTGGTTTGATAGGCATGTTACAAAATATCCAGATAACAAAAGCTGCAGAGGTTGGGGGCCCCCCAGGACCAGGGGGCCCCCAGCGACCGCAGGGTTCGCTGGTGCCTAAAACTGGCTATGCAAGCCTGTCAAGATCTCACTTGCTGAGGTCATTTTAATATTCATCAGGAAAAGGAAATACATTTTCAGAAAGTTAACCTTTGTCTGGAGGAAGAAAAGCTATCATGATTGTGTTGTCCAGCAGGCATCCTAAAACAACAAAGGCTGAGAAGCTCTAGGGAAGACTTTTTGATGTTCACTGTAAATCATATCTGTAGACAAAACATGGAATGCTAACCACAGATCACCAGTCGGGACTCTGTAAGACACTGAGTTTAGCCTATCACAGTTGTTAAGGGTACTAAAGACCTGAGATATTTTTGGTGAGCAAATGCTGAGCTCCCTCAAGCAGGATTAGACATTTTTGGTAAGCAAATGCTGCGCTCCCTCAAGCAGGATTAGATGCTTAGCAAAATACATGCTTAAGGGTGCATCATATTCAATCATGAGCCTAATTAGGGATTAATAAACATTATGCATTACATATATGTTTCTTTCTTCCTTTATAACAATTTTCATTTAGTCCAACAATATATACATTGCTCAATTCCTGCCTTCCTTTAAACTTCACCCCTCCATGCATTTCTATGCAATTTGCTCATTGCCTTTTCTAAAGATCCCTCTTCCATGTTTTATCTCTTTTACAATATTCAATGCTTAGATACAGTTGGTTTAGATTTTGATTTCCATTTTCTACTAATTGCTTTTTTTTGGTAACCAATATAATTAAATTTAATAAGGTCTTGCCATGTATAGGCAATTCAGATCCTGTGTCACAGCTCAAAAAAAATCATTTCCTTAGTTGCAGACATTTGTTCCCATAGTATTTCTAATGGAGTTTTCTGTATGGAATTTTTTAAATTTGCTAACTCATTAAATCCTCAGAAAAAATATTCCCTGCTAACTCTTCCTTCCCCACCGCAGCTCAAACATTTGCTATCTATCTGAAGAAAAATTCTTTGAAGTCTGGTTCATAGGTGTGTACTAAGCTAATGGCTCTGGAGCCTTTACAAGCCCAGCCCATAGAAGTGCCCTGGCATTGTGCCACTCGACGTTAGTTCCCAGTGCCTCTATCAAGTAGAGCCAATGGATTGATCCCTGGGGTGAACTTTCTATTTCCCATCCACTCATCAAGATTTCTCTTGAAGAGGGCCAGTGAGGTGCCCTGCTTGACATGTATGGGAAGTCTATTCCAGAGCATGGGCAGTCTCTGGGTTATGAACCTGTCCCTCCAGCATGTTCTGTTGATCATGGTAATGAGGTTGAGATCTCTGGACCGTGTGGTGTGGAGGGGTAGGGATTTCTTTAGATGTAGCATTTTTAACAGAGCTGGGTCAGACATGGCTTTGTAAGTCAAGCGGGGATTGCCTTTTAGTAGACAACATGAAACACAGAATTGCTGGAGTTTTTTGAGTCTGTCCATGTAGGACATGTGTTTTAAGGCCTAGAATCTTCTTTGTGAGGTACTTTTGTGGCCTCTCCAGCTGTTGCATGTGTCTAGTGAGGTACATGCCAAATGGGACATTATACGTTGATTGGTCTAATGAGGGAAGATTAGAGAGAAATGATGACCTCCTTCTTCCTGGATGCAAAACCATTGGTAATGAGATATACCACACAGAAGGACTTTCTGACCACAGTGGCAATGTGGCAGTTGGAGAGGTTGCTGTCAACCTGTGTCCCCAGACCTCTTGTAATGCTTTCGGTGTTCAGTGGGCTCCTATCGATGTGGTAATTAGCGGGAACTGAGTTTTTCCCAAAGGGGATGACGCATTAAGCTTAAGGCCATGGTTTTGACACCAGTCATTGGGCTCAGTGAGGCCTTTCTGTAGGATGTCTGCATCACTTGGGGAGTTAATAATGGCTCCCAGCTTGCAGTTGTCTGCGAACTTGGTCAGCCAGAGTCCCTCCATGTTGGCCTGGACTTCTGAGAAGTAGATGCCAAACAGGAGAGGATCCAGGATTGATCCCTGTGGGACTCCACTCGTGACTGGTCTGCAGTCTGACTTGGAGTCCGCTACTTTCATGCTGTGGGTTCTATCTATCTGTGAGTCAATTTGCAATTCACCTAATGATATAGGAGTTGATACCTAGTTTGGTGAGTTTATCAATAATTCCTGAGTGAGGGATGGTATCAAACGCCTTGGCCAGATTGAGGTAGGCTGTATGAATTGCCTTACCCTCATCCACAGCTCTGGTGACTGATTCAAAGAAGTCAACCAGGTTGAGCAGGCATGCTCTACCTTTCACAAAACCAAACTGTGTGTGATCTAGAGTTTGGAGATTCCCTATATTCTTGTTAATTAGGTCCATGATGATGCATTCCATAGCCTTATATATTAGGCTCATCAGGCTAATGGTGTAATAATTCCCAGGGTCTGTAGTTGCTCCCCGTTTATGGAGACAGATGACTGTAGCAGTGCGCCATTTGGTAGTGACAAAGCCTGAGGTGAGGCTGTGAGTGCACAGGGCACACAGATGTGGTGCTAGTTCACTTTGTAGTTCATGTAGAACACAGCCAGGTTTATTGTCGGGTCCCATGGAAGCTGCATTCTTGGCCTTGGGCAATGCAGCTTTGACGTTTGCTGCAGTAATGCTGGGTGCCTGGCATTTTTCTGGTATTGTGATTGGTCCTTTGGGAGGGGGGGCACTGACTCTGTCGGCCAGTATGTTGGCAATATCTGTTAACTCAGTATACGTGGTACCATTGTGCAGTAACTCAGAGCAAATCTAGGCATTCCTTTGGAGATTCTGGTTATAACTATAGAAGGTTTTGTGGTTGTTTTTAGTGTCTGCCGCAATTCTGCCTTCATAGCTGGCTTTAGAGGTTTTGATGAGGGATCTCAACTTTTTGTTGAGGCTAATAAGGGAGTTTTTCCACTCTTGAGACTTCACCTTTCTCTGCAACAGTTTCTTCCTTCTGTTATACAGTTTATTAATGGCAGGGGACCACCAGATTGGCTTCCTTTTTTTGAGACGAGCATATTGGTTCTGTTGGGTAGGGCTATTTCTATGCATTTATGTACGTGTTCGTACAGTGCATTGGTGTATGAGTCGGCAGTCATACATCTATTTTCCATTGGTATGGGTGCCGTGAAGTTATCCACTTCTATGTTTAGGAACCCAAAGTTAGCTTTGGAGAAGTTTGTCATGGTGGTTACCTTTGCGGGGGGGGGGGGGGGTGAATTTCCAAGGTGATTAGTTTGTGGTAAGA
>NC_056735.1:409517893-409590393 GCF_019279795.1 Protopterus annectens | reverse complement strand
TTATAACATCTTGTTTCAGTAATGAGAATATGACTGGCAAATGATATTAAATGTGGGCCAACACCATGTTTACATTTGATTGGTTATTACTGAATCAAGGTTCAAGGACTATACTATTTAACACTGTTCGGAGGTAATTTCCAGTTTTATAATGATTACTGAATCAAGTTCCAGGGAATATATTATTTAACGTGCTTCAGTGGTAATTTCCACTTTTATACTAGATGTTTTTGATGACTAAATATGATAGCACTAAATAAATATGTTTCCAGGGCATTTGATTTTTTTTCTGCATGTGTACGTGCATGTGTATGTGTTTAAAGGCAATTTCTGAAGGAAGTCAATGATTGACTTCTATTTTCAAAAAAACAGCTTATCCTATAATTTTGGAAACCAATGTAGAATACAAAGTTAGGTTTCCTGATCTAGTAGTAGCTCCCACAGCAGAATGTTTCAGGTTCCAGCCCAGGTACAGGCTTTCAAAAAAAGATCACGGAACTGAGCTCCAAACCAGGTGGAAGTTACCTTGGTATAATCAGTTAGAAGTAGAATATAGTCTCTTTGAATAGTTAAATATTTCCATCCTATGTTTTATGTTATACAAATGCATTAAATCTTTTTGAGTCGCTTGATGTGGCTTGTTTGAAGGGTGCATAAAGCAGCACTATATTTAATCTTCTTCTTCTTCTACTTCTTTCGGCTTTTCCCGGTTAGGGGTCGCCACAGCGGATCATCTGTCCGCTCATGATTGGCAGAGGAGTTTTACAGTGTCGAGTTGCCAGCCTGGCGCCCGACCTTCCACAGAAGGCACACACATGCACACACTCACACCTAGGGCCAATTTAGAGTGTCCAATCCACCTATTGCATGTCTTTGTGATGTGGGAGGAAACCGGAGCACCTGGAGGAAACCCACGCGACCACAGGGAGGACATGCAGACTCCGCACAGAAGGCACCCCAGCTGAGAATCGAACCAGAGAACACAGCTAAAAAAATATAAAACTGTAAAAGGATGTCCCTCCAATGACTATTCATATTCTTTAAAAATTAGATGGGGTAAAATATGTTTTACTGACTCTGGTAAACAAAGTGAGCAAAGTTTAAACTGATGACTTCCAGGATACCAAACCTGTAGCTGCTTTTTCTGTGGCTTAGACTCAGTAATAATCAACAAAGGGCTCTTTTATCCTCTGTTTCTGGGAAAGGTTGAGAAACATTCATTTAAACAATATTCTGAAACTGTCAGTTGAAAGCATTAAATGTTGTTGCCATTTCTCTATTTTATTAAAGCACTATACATTTTTAATGAATTTGCTTTATTATTTATTTATTTATTTATGTATATTTGTTTACAGAGTAGGGCACTGATCAATATTGATCAGTTTCAGTTTCAACCCAGGTTGCTTTATGCTTTATAATATTATCTTCTCCTTATTTTACATTGAATTTTAGCAAGTCCGGTAAATAAAGTTTGAAACTGTTAAAAAGTTCCAGTTCCCAAAAAAAGTTTAAATTGATATCTGTCACTGACTCTAGATCATTAAAGGGAGTATAATTTTGTTTATAATTTGACCACTTATTTTGGAATTATAACGTATGCCCTTTTTGCCAGTTCTCATAATGCTATATATACAATGTGCACGCCCCTGCAAGTACGACAGTGCAAGGCTGAAGAAATTGTAACATCCAAAAAGAAGCCAGCACTTGGTGGTGTGAGTAAAACAGCAATTACTTTATTCAAATAATAGCAAGACAGACCTGTTTCGGCATGAAAACCAGAGCCTTCCTCAGTGTAAAAGAAACTTGCACAAAGACATTATTTTATATGCAAAAATCCAACAAACACAGAATCCAATTGGCTGATCATAATTGTCCATTAAGTCCAGGTGGAAATAATCCACCCAGTCTAATTATCCATTTACTCTCCCTGTACCAAATTCAAGCCTTTATTTAGAAAATCCTTTTGGCTAGTTGTTAAAACCTGTGACAATATATTAAAAACATTCTGCTCTATCACTTGTTGCTCATCATATGAAGTAGTGTCTCCACATTTGGGATGCCTTTTATGCTTACGCCCTGCCCGGCATGTTCTGACCCTAAAGGGACATCCGTGTTTGTGCGTTTGGCTGAGGGTGAGCCCTGCATATGTGCTACTTCAGATTCTGTGCAAGATGAGGATTGATCCCCAGATGTACCCCCAAGAGGGGAGGTTGATTTCCTGAGGATTGAACTGGGTCATTTCCTTTTACCACATTTGGGCCTTGAATTAACAAATTTAACATTTTTTAGGGGGCCAAACGGCCTACCCCTCTCATAATCAGCCTCGTCCCTGTTAAATCTGTGTAATTTTTTCTCTTTAAGCTGTCTTTCTAAAGACAATAAATATTAATACATCTATCATAATAGGAGGCTAAAGCCTCCACAAACTCCATGGCAGCCTGTTGTTGAATCCCAGCCCATTGTTCCTCCAATTCCTGATCAATAAGATCTACTAGTGGTTGTAGGTGCAGTCGAAGTCCCCTAGGACTGATATTTTTTGCCATATAGGCTTTAAAAAGCCTCAAGTGCCAGACATTAGTCCTTAGCACTTTCATGCTTTTAGATAATTTGAAAAAATATCACTACAAATCAGGAGTATGTTCAACTTGGTCAGATGTGGCTTGTGTGCCATTATGATCACCCAACCCAAAAATACCCAAATCATTGCGATCAGAAGACAAACCATGCAAGAGCATCCATGGTAATAAGAAGTATTAATATTGATATTGGCCCCCTGGAATTATTAGAAAAAAAATTGATTAATGTAGTAAACCGCTCAAACCAAACCACACAGCCCAAAATAGGCTATATCCTAGACATAAACGGGTCAACCACCATAAACTCAGAAATTAAATTACCACCTACTTAATCCAATAGTCAAAAGTGGCCCATGAATATAACGCTGAATATATCACAAATGAAACCAACAGTGTGAGCCCTCAAAAAGATCTGCCTGCAATAGAGTTGCACTGTTGAGTCAAATCCACTATGTTACCATATAATAAATATATGAATATGGAATGAGTAACAGTCATATTGATAAAAAACCAACCAACTGTAGTTGGCCAAAACTCAATTCAACTAATAACCCAATATCAAAAATCGACCGAGGGACACAATGATAGCCCCTACTATATCTGTAACCTTCGTATATGCAATTACACCAAATTCAGTAGCGCTACGTATCCCGATAGTCCTAAAGGCTTACTTCATTCACTGTAGGCATAGAAACACCATCTTAGTCTCGGAACACAACAGCAGTAACTGCTGAAATATATGTGCACCAATCACAAAACTAGTAGTGCTATGTGTCCCCACAGTCCCAATCATAAAACTGATAAGATAAATGCACTATACTTTAAGCAGATGGTTATTATCACATACGAGTTGAAAAGGTATTAGAATAAATTCTACAAGCGGTAGAACAAGATCAAAATAGAGCCTAATAATGTCCAGAGACTCAAGTACACAAAAAACATGAAATTAACCAACAACCCTGTGGTATGTATGCATAATAGATTCAGATTTAAGTAAACCAAACTCTCTCCCACAAAACGTATGGCTGGGTCACAAAACATTCATATCAATAAATATTCATATGCCTATGATATAAACATATTGTATCAAAACATCAATATAATGAGAATTGAATAAGCTGACACAGTGTGTACTGAGGAGCATTTCCTTGTCACTATGTATAGATGATTACCCAAATGAACAGAGTTAACAAAATAAAAGAACTAAAAGTCACCATATATGGATGTTCCATCCATTCCATATGCTAAAAAAAGCATAACCAACCAATGGTTCAGTCATTAATCATGTAGAGTGTCTGAAAACTTCCACATTTCTCTGAACAGAAAGTTCGTAGTTAGTTCCAACTGCCCGCTGAATTATCTGTAAAAAGCTGGCCAGTTCAACATCGCCCTTACAATGTCAAACAATAAAAAATAACACTGTGATGTAAATAATGTCCCTATGAACCAAAAGTCAGAATATGCAATCATGAACCCATCATATAAGGTGATCCTCATGCTAAAAACAGTCAACGTATGCCAAACCGAACAGCTTGATCCCAGATGGGACCCTAGACACTCAGGTTTTTTGCAAATTTCCAAAATTCAATTCCATATTATATGCCACTAGCTTTCACCCCCCCCCCCCCACATGTCATACGTAACATCCCTAAGTCACAATTCACCAGGATTAAAAGGATTTGTTCTGATGCTAACCAATACAAGCATTCTAGAAGGGACATGGTACAAAGATTTAAACGTAGGGGGTACAAGCCTGGGGCCATCATCATGGCTTGCCATGAAGTATCCAGTAAGGATAGGTCTGATTTGATACAATATCAGGACAAACCAACAGTTGCCTTTCCTCAACCGAGGCTTATTACAATTTTTGGTCATAATACTGATATGTTTTGTGAGGCTGTCCAACACAACTGGAATATTCTTCTGTCAGATGAGAAACTTTGGCATCTTATCAGTGGGAATTATCGTTTTGGTTTTAGGAGAGGTAAGACTGTGGGTTCCTATCTCAATCATTATAAGCATGGGTCTGGTGGTATCAGAAGTACTAAACAGGTCACCTTAAAGGGAGAGGATATTACTGGTTGTTACCCATGTGGCCATTATGTGCACTGTAACAAGATCTACCACATTAAAAGTTTTAGCAGTCGCAATACATCTAGGGTATATGATATTGTATTTTTTGCCAATTGCTCATCGGATTGGGTGGTATATCTTGCCACTTGCTCCTGTTTTGCCTTCTATGTTGGCCAAACATCTAGACCTCTAAAGCTAGGATCAATCAACACTTGAGCGATATTAAACAAAAACGGGTTACCAATGCTTTATATAAACATGTTTTGTCCCATCCATCTGTCACTTTTAAGTTCACTATTATTGATACGATTCAGGGAAGAAGGAATAATGTAATTGGCTGGCATACAATATTGAATAATAAAGAGAGTAAATGGGTAATTAGACTGGGTGGATTATTTCCACCTGGACTTAATGGACAATTATGATCAGCCAATTGGATTCTGTGCTTGTTGGATTTTTGCATATAAAATAATGTCTTTGTGCAAGTTTCTTTTACACTGAGGAAGGCTACGGTTTTCATGCCGAAACCGGTCTGTAAGTAATTGCTGTTTTACTCACACCACCAAGTGCTGGCTTATTTTTGGATGTTATAATGCTATATATACTGACGTCACAGTGGAGGTTATTAAAAGCATTTCAGATATGTAATTCTGATGGAGCACCTTGGAAAACATTCAGACCTTTTACTGAATTAACTCTGTTATCCAGCATGTAGCCCATTTCTTTCTTTAATATCTGAAAGGATAAGTCTGAAAAGACGTGGCTCCAGTACTGAGCCATTTGAGTCCCTCAGGACCACAGCAAGTAAGTCCCTGCCCTGACTTGTTGTGTTCTGCTGTTTAACTAGTGTTTTCCCCATATGGATTATGTGAGGACTGAATGATGCATGGGTTGACAATTAATGCTTGCATGGACTGACAAAAAATACTGATCAGGCCAAAAGCTGTGAAGTTGTTCCCTTTCGTGGAATAGGGTTCAGTGTCATAGCAAACCTAAATTAAGCAGCATGTACTGTTTGTCCTTTATTAGGTACTGCTGTTACCTTTCAATGTATGTCGTAATATCCAAAAGGTAAGCTCTCCCTTTAACAAAGACATGCCATTCTTCTTCTAAAAGAAGCAGGTACCCAGTGCTGTTGTGGATAAGGTTCATTATGACTTCTACATGACTTTTACCCAGAATGCTGGTCATGTCTGTTTTTACATAAATGATGTCTCCTTTATAGTCTACTTAACATTCTAAAATATGTCTTGGCTTATTGTGAAAGATATGAAAAAGAGACTGGAGAACCAAAATCTTCACTGGATAATACCATAAACCTCCTTTAAAGGAAGTCTACGTGGACAATTAAAATGATCCCTTAAGGACACAAAAGTGTTCTGCATATGTTGCATCTTTACTTACAAGTCTTTATTTAAGCATTTGGGTCAATAAAGCCAAACTCCACTGCTTGTAGATAAAGACATGTTTGGACCTTTTTAATGGATTTGTGAGAAACAAAACAACATAAAAAAGGTCACACAGAAAATCCGCACAGGTAAAAACATCAAAAGGCATCTGGAGAACCAGAGTAACTACTATGGAAAAAATTGTTTTTTAATCTGAATGTTTTCAGCAATTGCCCAAATTATCCATTGCTGCTGTACTGAGTAGCTCAGAAAAAGAACGAAATACTGCATATCTGTAGCTAGTGGCGTTTGGCTTTATTGGCCTTAATGCACCATAAAGAGTTTAAAAAGTAAAACATAAAAAGTTGTGGGCATTCAGAAGCCATGTAACTGAAACACTGGTATCTCCTAAGGATTAATTTGTATATATATCCCATGGGCCAAACCCTACAGGAGGTTTAAGGATTCTACCTTGACTTTCATGTAATTTTTTTTTATTTAATGGTTTGTCTGTGTGTCCTTTTTACCCTTTGATCTGGATATTATTTGTCGAGATATTTTGCAGTTACCTTTGTGCTTATGGACATAAGACTTGCTTTTAAGCTCTGCGTTTCCAAAGCATAGCCAAAAAATCTACTTATGTTTGTTGTACTGATAAAGGAAAAGGCTTTAATTATTTCATTAAGCAAGCTCCTTTTATACTAATGCCATGTGTCTTAGATGTTATATGTACATATATACATACACACACACATCTTTATATCTATATATATCTATATATCTGTCTATATATATATATATATATATATATATATATATATATATATATATATATATATATCTATCTATGGGTCTACTACTATAGATCAAAATTACACTATTTCGAAATACGATAGTAGTGTCCCACTAATGCGAAAGTGCACTTTCAAGAAAGTCACTAGAACGAACGAAGGGTTAGGGTTTGGATAATGGATAGTGGATAGCTAGTAGGGCTATCCACTATCCTTAACCCAAGCCCTAACCCTAAGGTCCGTGACTACCGCACCACAGTGCAGGAAATTGTATTTCCTCCACTGAGCAGTAATTATGGACCTATTTCCTGTACTGTGGTGTGGTAGTCACGGACCTTAGGGTTAGGGCTTGGGTTAAGGATAGTGGATAGCTAGTAGGGCTATCCATTATCCTTAACCCAAGCCCTAACCCTAAGGTCTGTCATTACTGCACCACAGTGCAGGAAATGTCCCATTCAACTTAGTGGCTTTCGCAAAAGTGCAGTTTCGTTGAAGTGCACTTTCGCGTTAGTGGGACTCTGCTATTGTATTTCGAAATAGTGTAATTTCGATCTATGGTAGTAGACCCATATACACATATATATATATATATATATATATATTTTATTTTTATTTATTTATTTTACATTTGTTGACCGGGCTAGTCTAGCTGGACATGCATCCGTTTTCAGTAGAGGCCCGGGGAGAAAAGCTCCAACACTAGCAGTAAACAAAAAAATTAACAAAACAACGATATGAATAAAAAAAGTACAAAGTACAAAGGTAGCCTTGTTTAAAAACAAATGACAAAAACAGACAATTATATAGATATGCATCATATAAAGTTAGACTAACAAAAACAGATATGCAAAACACAAAGATAGAATTGCATAAGAGAAAGAATTTATAGTATAGCCTATTTCTAAGATGTAAAATGTCAAAAATTGAAAGTCTTATTTAGAAGCATAGTCAGGGGAGGGGAGGAAAGTTATATACACACACACACACACACACACACACACACACACACACACACACACACACACACACACACTCAGTTATCTGACTCTAAATCAACATTCTTTTACTAAACAACACATTGTGGCAAAAATACATTTTTCTAGTCCTAAAAAAGAAAACCAACTTCACATTTCCATTTTGCCTCACTCAAAACCATTTTATGCATTTTGTGAATACTACATCTTCCTTCATAATTTATGCGAATTTAATGTTCAGTTGGTTACCATTTCCTCTACTTCCAGATCTACCTGAAGTAACATTTTACACAAATATGCTGTAGAACAAACATAATTCCAGCACATATTACTTGCAAAGCTTAGCATCCACCATTTCCCTCACCAAAATGCAATAAACTAATTCTTCACTTGTAATGTCTATCCATATATGCTCCCATTTTTCTACCTAAGCTATTCCAGAACCTCCTGCTGTATAAAATGTTTTCCTATTTCTAAGAAATCATCACAGCTGGGCTCTAAACATATAGTTGCAGCTAGTTTTGTACTTACAGTTATTCCTTATACCTGATTTACTATAAAAATGTATTTCTATTTTATGTCCCACATTTCTACCAGAATTATTTTATTCTGTAACACCTTCAGTATTTCAACCAGTCTTCATTTTAACAGTGCCCACCTGTTCAAATTTTAAATTTCTCTTGCAAGATTTAAGGCGATAAACCCATTATCACTCATCAAAACATGCCCTACCACAATCTGTTTTCCTCACCCTTTCCCAAACCTCCATATAACACATACACCCATTCCATAACTGCTACACACATAAACTTCTAATAAGCTCTGATATAGCTACAATTCACAGCCCACTTCATCTGGCACCCCCACCATATCCCCTCTAACAGGGTTAAGTCAAGACCTTTAAAACAGTGAAAATGCTGTCCTCTCCCTACTCATCTCCATAGGGCCTGGCTTAGGTACGACTGCAGTAAGTATACAGCATTGGATAAAATAAATGTCTTATAAAACCTCTTCAACATATTCATCCCTATCACTTCTACCTACCAACTTTTTTTGTATTCTTTCAAACAACCCTCAATTTTTATTTTCTGTTTCTAACCCTACCTCCACAAAAAAGCCCAATATATTAATATCCCCCCTCTGTATACTTTGTTGTGGTTTACTATCCCCCTCTATTACTTTAAACACAAAATCTACATTCCTAGACACATTTAAATAAACCGGTTATCTTCTACTCCTTTTCACAACTGCTTTTATGTGCAGCTCATCCTTCATTTCTCTTACTGTAGCTTCATCTCTGGTCAGCACAATCAGATCAATTACATACAGATACAATTGAAGGGTCTATATCACGTTGTCGAACTCTTAAAAGTTCAAATGTCGTGTCAACACCATATGACTGAACTTTTAAAAGTTTGAATGTTTCAACAGAGATCTCTGTACAGTGTGGCATGGGAAGATTTCCCTTTTCTGCACTGTAGTGCGATCTTGGAGTTGGTATATTTAAAGAGCAGGGGGTGGGGTGAGGGGGTGCATGGGGGCTTGCCCCCCTGCTTAAACTGTTCAGGTAGGTTTTTTTCTTTGGTTTATTTTTTTTATTACATTTTCGAACTTTTAAAATTTCGATCATGTAGTGTCGACTAAATGACATTCGAACTTTTAAAAGTTCAGTTATGTAATATAGACAATTTAATACTTGTTTCACCTAAAGCAATTCATTTTATATTCTCAGTCCTTTTACTGTTACCCAATAAGGTATCATATAACACACATACAGTACAGGACACTTTCCTAGGAATGTCATGCAAGCTTCTAACACACTTGCGATGTACATTATTTCTTTTTGGTGTTCCATTCAATAATCTGTCATTATCCCCTCCCCATATGCACAGACCACCAGGTCTAACAATACCAGATTATTATTTCCTTTCTTTTTTTTGCTCCTTTTGTTTATCACCAATCCACACTTCAATTCCCAACCTTTCAATGTGTATGCAACAGCACCTTTTTTGCTAACTAAATCACTGTTTCCAGCACTATGTGGTGCATCCAATTACTCTGCTTTCTTCAGCATCTCAGTGATCTCTTCTTTGCTTCCTGTCGCCTTGCACATTCTTTCCACTACATGCTTCCTTATGCACTCCTCTCCACTCCTTCTTCTTCTCTTTCGGCTGTTCATGTTAGGGGTCGCCACAGCGGATCATCTGTTTCCATTTCTTCCTGTCCTCTGCATATTGCTGTGTCACACCAACCACCTGCATGTTCTCTCTCACCACATCCATAAACCTTCTCTTAGGCCTTCCTCTTTTCCTCTTACCTGGCAGCTCCATCCTTAGCATGATTTTCCCAATATACCCAGCATCCCTCCTCAGCACATGTCCAAACCAGTGTAATCTCGCCTCTCTGACTTTGTCTCCAAACCGTCCAACCTGAGCTGACCCTCTAATATACTGATTCCTAATCCCGTCCATCCTTGTCACACCCAGTGCAAATCTTAACATCTTTAACTTTGCCACTTCCAGCTCTGACTCCTGACTTTTTGTCAATGCCGTCTTCAACCCATACAACATAGCTGGTCTCACTACCCTCTTGTAGACCTTCCCTTTCACTCTTACTGTTACCCGTCTGTCACAAATCACTCCTGACACTCTTCTCCACTCATTCCACCCTGCCTGTACTCTCTTCTTCACCTCTCTTCCACACTCACCATTACTCTGAACTGTTGATCCCAAGTACTTAAACTCATTGACCTTCGCCAACTCTACTCCCTGCATCCTCCCCATTCCTCTATCCTCCCTCTCATTCACACACACATAGTCTGTCTTAGTCCTGCTGACCTTCATTCCTCTCCTCCCTAGACCATATCTGCACCTCTCCAGGGTCTCCTCAACCTGGTCCTTACTTTCACTACAGATCACAATGTCATCTGCAAACATCATAGTCCATAGGGCCTCCTGTCTGATCTCGTTTGTCAACCTGTCCATCACCATTGCGAATAAGAAAGGGCACAAAGCTGATCCTTGATATAATCCTACCTCCACCTTAAACACATCTGTCACTCCCACTGCAGACTTCACCACTGTCACACTACCCTCATACATATCCTGTATCACTCTTAATTACTATTCTGCCACTCCTGACTTCCTTATACAATACCACAACTCCTCTCTAGGCACTTGCTTTCTCCAAGTCCACAAAGACACAATGCAACTCCTTCTGACCTTCTCTATATTTCTCCATCAACACTCTCAGAGCAAACATCGCATCTGTAGTGCTCCATCCCGACATGAAACTATACTGCTGATCACTAATCATCACCTCCCTTCTTAACCTAGCTTCTACCACTCTTTCCCATAACTTCAAGCTGTGAATGATCAGTTTGATCCCTCTGTAGTTACTACAGCTCTGCACATCACCCTTATTTTTAAAAATAGGTACCAAAACACTTTTTCTCCACTGCTCAGGCATCCTCTGACTTTCTAAGATTTCATTAAACGATCTGGTTAAAAACTCCACTGCCATTTATCCTAAGCACCTCCATGCTTCCACTGGTATCTCACCTGGACCAACAGCCTTTCTATTCTTCATTCTCTAAATAGCTGTCCGTACATCCTGCTTGCTAATCTGTTTCACTTCCTGATTCACTATCCCCACATCATCCAACCTTCTCTCTCTCTCATTCTCTTCATTCATCAGCCCCTCAAAGTACTCTTTCCATCTGCTCAACACACTCTCCTCGCTTGTGAGTACGTTTCCCTCACTATCCTTTATCACCCTTACCTGCTGCACATCTTTCCCAGCTCGGCCCCTCTGTCTAGCCAATCGGTACAGGTCCTTTTCTCCCTCTTTAGTGTCCAACCTTTCATACAACTCTCCATATGCCTTATCCATATCCGTTGCCACCTCTTTGCCATGCTCATCTCCTTATACTCCTGTCTACTTTCTTCATCTCTTTGACAATCCCACTTCTTCCTCTGTATACTCTCCTGTACTTCCTCATTCCACCACCAGGTCTCCTTGTCCTCCTTCCTCTGTCCAGATGTCACACCAAGCACCTTTCTAGCTGTCGCCCTTACCATCTCTGCTGTAATTATCCAGCTATTTGTTAACTCTTCACTGCCCCCCAGTGCCTGTTTTAACTCTTCTCTGAACTCCACCTCACAAGCACCCTCCACTCCACTCCATTCCTTCTTATCGGACTTTAACCACAAATCTGATCACATATAAAATGAAAGGACATCTCTGCTAACACCCATCTTTGCTTCATGTAGAATGACAGCATAAGCCCCCCCCCCCCCATTCAATATGAGAATATAATCAGTATTCTTGGCAATTTACTCCTAGTCAGTATAAGCACCAACTCCACTATCCCATGAAAATAAACCAAATGCCTAGTGGGACTAATCTGATCTACAAAAATATAGATAGATACCTATAATCCTATACCATCAGCTAAAATTTATGGAATCTCTCTAACAGCAAGCTGGTGACTTAAGAGACTGTATCTGATGTTGATTCTGATGAAGGGTTATCTGACCTCTTCACCTACAGAAAAATGCCTAAAATTAATCTCCTCACATAGAAAAGTTTTGTTTTACATCCATTCATCAAGACATACTTTATTATATGAGTCACTCAATTGACAGAATATAATAATTGTGAGAGACACATACATCAAAGTCTGTTCTCTTGATTTGCAGACATCAAATAGAACTTTTGAAATTCTCAAACACCAACCACAAACTGTAAAATCCACAATAAAAAGTTTTGGCAGCCAGCAGTCACTATGACAAAGTAAAATCACCAGCCCCATACCCCAAAAATATGAAATGCACCCACCTGAAGTTCAAGGAAAGATCCAAACAATGCCTACTCAGAGTTCAGAGGGACCAACAAGCAACTATGCTTTTTATACTGTTTAGGAATAGACTGCATCAAATGAAGGAATATTTACAGATATTCACAAATATAAAGCTTACTAAATGTATTGCACAGGAAGGGAAAAGTAATTAAAGAAACAAAAAAAGAAAGGAACCATGTAAGGTATAAAACTGAAGATCAGTTGCTATAACAAAGAGAGGGCAGGCACTACATGGGTACAGGGTTTGGGAACAAAACTAACAGAATAATAAACACACAACAAATGGGGATTAAAACAGACTATCAGTTCTCTGATACTGGTAGACAACAAAATAAAGAGACAAGTTATAAACTTGGAAAATACAATAGCTTTAGTAGGACAACATGTAAGGTCAGACAATAGAGTAATAAGGTATAACTGCATAAACTATAAGTAGGCTGTACAACAGGTGTAACACAAAACAGTTCTTATCTGCCTGGTTAAATTTTGTCAGGATTTTAATTATTACCCTTCACATGTTATGCTGGTTCACTGGATACTAATTACTGATGCAAGAAGCTGAGACTATGAACATTCCAGAATTTTGTGGTATAACATATGATTATGGTCCAGGGAAAAGATTACTGCTAGATACTTGCACTGTTATGTTGGGTTTGCTGACAAGATGGTCAGTGGAGTACTCCCTGCCATCACAGCCATTCTGCTGGGGTTTTATTATATTATGGTAATGAAGGAATCTGGTACTATGCAATCTCCTGTTGGCAGGAGCTGCCAGCGCCTCAGTGTGGAAGCAAGACGGGGGGGGGGTGTAGAAGCAGTGTGTTTGCTTCTACTGTAGGGGATTCTGCTGACAGTAGGATCAGGATGGAAAGACAGTTTGAGGTATTAATAGCACTACTATGTTACTAGTACAGCACTGTCTGCATAACAAACTATCAGCAGGGGAACAGGATCACTATGGACACAAATGCTGTTGTAATAGCTGTTTCAACTTTTTTGGGCTTTGGCAGGTTATACTTTGGGCATAAGTGCAAATAACAGTGTTGCAGGTTTTGGGAATTGCACACAATCATAGAGATGAGTTAATTTTTATATATGCTAGGTCCTTAGGGAACTACTATAATCTAACACAGCAAACCATACACAGGGTCTCATTACACTGTGCATCAATGCTTCTTGAATTGTAACAGACTTCTTCTTCTTCTTCTGGCTTTTCCCAGTTAGGGGTCGCCACAGCGGATCACCTGCCCGCTCATGATTGGCAGTGGAGTTTTTTTACGGTGTTGAGTTGTCAGCCCGGCGCCCAATCTTCCACTGAAGGCACACCCATGCACGCATTCACACCTAGGGCCAATTTAGAGTGTCCAATCCACCTACAGCATGTCTTTGGGATGTGGGAGGAAACCGGAGCACCAGGAGGAAACCCACGCGACCACAGGGAGGACATGCAGACTCCGCACAGAAGGCACCCCAGCCGAGGATCGAACTGGAGAACCTCTTGCTGTGAGGTGGCAATGCTAACCGCTGCACCACCATGGCCACCCTGAATTGTAACAGACTGCTATGCAATATTCTGCGGCCTACAAGCACTGTCTTCATGCATAACATCCAAAGAGTTCAGACTCATTGTTTTTGTCTTCTATAAAGGGAAGACCTCTATCACTAAACTGTTTTCTGTTTATTTCAAAGCTAAAATGTTACTTGGTTTATTAGAAAACATCTTGTTTACAGTTTGCATCTCAGTTTCCTAGTTACACTGTGTTATGTGTTCATGTTTGTGCTCATGTAATGAAAGTGGCCTTTAGGTAGGAAGTGTGTCCAGCTTTGTCTTTCTCAAATTTTTTTTTTATTTTTCAAATACATTTGAATGAATTCCATAGTATTTATACATAACATCTTAAATAACTATGTACACTATTTACATTAGCCTGACACTATAACAGATCTTAATGTATACAGTTACTTTATAAGTATGTCCAATCCATTATCAGAGTATCTGATCAATTATTGTATGCTGTCAATCAACAATAAGACTTCCCCAAGGGTTGTTGATAAATGGCTTTGGATAAATTCTTAGTTCTTTAATTTTAATTTCCAATAATGCTGTGGTCTTCAGTAACTTGTAGAAGTCTTCCAAAGTTGGTACTGTGTTTGGATTCCATCTTCTTGTTATACACTTCCTTGAAATTGCAAGTATAGTCCATACAAGATACATGTTTGACCTAGTCAAATGAGGACCTTCATTCACATTTAATAATACAAGAGCTTTAGTTAAATAAAATTATTCATTAAATAAAGCTTGTAGAAAGTTATTAATACCATTCCAAAATGGCTTAATTTTAACACAATCAAAGAAAATGTGGTTCCAATCTGTACTGTGTACTTACTCACATCTCCAACATATTCCTTTTATAGAATAACTAATTTTATTGATTCTGTCTGGTGCTAAGAATGCTCTGTTCAAGCATTTCCAATTAAAAACTTTCCAGTATTGTGTAAAGGATGTATATTTTATCGGTAATAAGATATTTGTTTTAATATCTTCAGTTAACTGTATTGAGTGTCCTTTTGTTATATATTTCCAATATGAGGTTTTGGGTGTTGTTTTATAGTTTATCAATATTTTGTAAATTTTTGATATACTGTTTACAATGTCAAAGTCATTATAAATGATTTCATATATGTATTTTGTAAATTTAGGTATTTCTTTAAATGAAGAATTGTTAATTATTCTACTTAAATCTTGTGAATATGACAGAATACTCTGTAAAGTTAGCTAGTTCTTTGTGAATTTTGTATGTTGTTTTTATTGCTTGCATATCTAAAACTTATAGTTCTTTGATACGTTGGAGCCAACAAAGAAATCCTTTCTGTTCCCAGGAATTAATAATTTATCTATATATTTTATGTGGAAAGTTCTTTGTGACTATAAATGGTGTTAAAAGATCAAACCAGATTTTTAAATCTATATTTGCATTAATAATTTTCCTTAATGAGTCAATGTAATAATTAATCATACAAGTTTTAGTGGGTTTAGTTATGTTATAATGCAGACTACTACACAATATGTGCCATGACAAACTGTTTTTATCTGTTATTTGAATTTTTTTTTGTAAATTAAATTCATTTATTGATATTACAGTTAGTAATTCTTTCCAATTTGCAGAGTAATTTGGACTTATCCAATCTGAGATTTTATATATATATATATATATATATATATATATATATATTGATGCTTTTATATATGTTTCTATATCAAGAAAGTTTAATCCTCCCTGTTTCCATGGTCTGATATGATGTATTAACGCTATCCTGTTTCTTTTGGGAAACCATAAAAATGTTATTAGGCATGACTTTATTTCTTTAAGTATATTCCTTTTTTGGTAACAGTTGTATTGCCAAGGGTTTATATATAGGATCTTGTGCAGGAAAACAATTTTTATTAACTGTAGTCCATCTTCAAATGTTAATATTATTTTGTTCCATTTTTCCACAGAGATTTTAATTATACTGATGATATTATTGTAGTTTTTTGAGACAAATTCATTATTATCCTTGCATAACTCAATTCCTCGATATTTTAAAGTAGATTACTGTTTCCCTATGATGTGATCTCCCTGCAGTTCTTTTTTTTTTATTTAAAAATAAAAATTTTGATTTTGATTTTGATTTATTGAAATGGAGTCCTAAAGTCATGAAATTTGTCAATTAATATATCTAATTATTCTAATGTCTCTTTTGTATTAGATAATGTTAGTAATATGTCATCAGAAAATAGCATTACTTTAGAATTGTATTGTTCATAAACATCTACCCTTTGATTTTTATATTGTTACTAATTGAATATGCCAATATTTCAATAGCCAGAGCAAACTGAATCAGTGACATGGGACATCTTTATTTAGTGCCTTTTGTTATATGTATAGATTCAGAGGTAAAAGGACCTAACATGACTTATGCTAAATTATTTGTATATATGTTCTTTAGGAGATGAGCAAAGGATGCACAAAATTCAAATAGCATTAGGATTTTGAATAAATAGTCCCAATTTAGTGAATCAAAGGCTTTCGCTATATCTAAGCCAATTATGAGTGTTTCTTTATTTTCTTTATTAACATAATCTATAATAGAAATTATCTTTTTAATATTGTCATGTGTGTGTCTATGATATATAAATCCAGTTTGATCATTTATTGTTTTGGATACAGGTATTTTCATTCTGTTAGTTATTATTGCCATAAATTATCACTATTCAATAATGATAAAGATCTATATGAGGTACAGAGGTTTGGGGATTTGTTTTCCTTTAAAGTTGGTGTGATTAAGGAATATCTCCAAGAGGGTGGTATTGAAGCTTGTGACTGAATTTCTAATAGAGTTTTACGGAAGAGGGGTAGAATCTTTGAAGGAAAAAGTTTATATATTTCCACAATTATGCCATCTATACCTGGAGCTTTATTATTTTTACCCTATTGTATCTGTAATTTCTTTGTAGGATATTGGTGCTTGCAGCTCTAGTTTTAATTTTTCTGGTATTTTTTTATTTTAGAAAATTTTTCATCTAGATTTAATCGATCGATATATATATTTTCTTTTGATAATGTTTCATATAGTGATTTCTATAGATATCAAGATGTTACCTATATCCAAGACATTTTTCCCTTTCTTTTTATGGAAGATACTTTTAATGTTATTAGCTTTTGATTGTATTTTGATTCTTGTGGATAAATTATGTAGATATTTGGGAGAAGTGGCCAAGGTATTAATTTTTAGATTTTCTAAAGCTAAACTAGTTTTATGTGTTAGAATTTCAATTTCATTGTATTTATTGTTTAATACTTCTACTTTTTTTTCATCTCCAAATGATTTTGATTTTTTTCAACTTTTACTGACAAAAGTTTGGATTGTAGATCTAATAATTCAGAATCCCATTCTCTGATTTTTTTTATACCAAGTTAGGGTTTTACCATATAAGTAAGCTTTTAATGAGTCCTATATCATTATTTTATTTATCTCTGTGGTGTAGTTAATATCTAAGAAGAACTATAATTCAGATAATAACCAGGGTTTGAACTCTTTAATTTTAGTTATATATGCTGGAATTCTGGAGTTAAAGATTAATGGTTTGTACCCACTTTGAATTGTGGTCTGAAAAGAGGCAGGGAGTGGTTAATAAATTAATGATTTTAGAGTGTAAGTCAAGGGCAGAAAATATTTTATCTATTCTAGTTTGGGTACCAAATCTGTGATCTTGATGGGAAAACAACAAAGATTTATCTTCTTTAAATTTGAAAGTATCTACAAGATGAAATGATTCTGTCCACTTGCTTATAAAGCTTGTGATACAGCAGATGTATGCACCGGTCTTTTATTTGTAGTTTCAGAAATATGAAATATACAGTTAAAATCGCCTGCGAATATTAAGTTGCCTTTATAATTATTGGCAATGAAATCCAAGTGTTTTTTAACAGTTCCTGTTCCAATGCCTGGGAAACAGTATAGATTGGCTAGGGTCCATATTCTGTTATTATATTTAACTATTACTAATGACATAAGGCCTTCTTTATCTTCATACTTATAAATGATTTCTGGGTTAACCACATTTGTTTTCCATAAAACTGCCACCTCTTTTATCTTTGTCTTATAAGTGGATTACGCCAATAGCATACATTCCGCTGGATTCCATTTGTAATTGTCATTTGTTTTGAAATGAGTTTCTTGAAGGAAGACAATTTGTGCTTTGTTCAGTTTTAAATATTTCAGTAGATTTGATCTCTTGCTAGGATTGTTTAAGTCATTGGTATTTAAAGATAATAAAGTTAAATCCATCTTAGGTTATTTAGACTATGTATTTTTTTGTTTTATTGTGACTATTATACATATTCTTCTGATAACTGTAAAATATATGTTTGAGCTTTTAAAGGAAATTATCAGTTTTGTACTTTGAGTGTTTACCAATAAAATAATGTTTTGGTCAGGCATACTAAAAATATTTTTGTGAAATAACAAATTAAAATTAATAAATATTAACAAAACTAAGATCTGCACTAGCCATGGAATGTAAATCATTTCTATTCTGGAAAATCAATTCTAATCTGATGGATAAACCTAAATCCGTCAGATTATCACTCATACCTTGACAATCCAGAACATCTGAGCTTCATAAATTGAATTATCATATGGAAAATATTTGTAATAGGAATAAGCAATATTTATATTATTTGAACAGATATAGTACTATTGTAGATTAGAAAGAATTCTAATACAATATAAATGTCTACTTATTGTATAAGCAATTAATATTACATGAAAGATAGATGACAAGCAATTCAATCATAGTAAAGTAGGATGTACCATATATAAAACCTCAGTAAAAGATTATAGCACACAGTTACTTAACATATTCACCCTTACTGATGAAGTCTTTCAAAACGTATTACTTAATATAAATATATAGTAATAATATTTATACCCAATGTTTATAATACAATGCATTTTACTGGCTATATCAGAAGTTATATGTCATTGTTTGCCAGCATTTAAGTAATCACTTTGCTTGTTGCTAACTTACTTAAAGCATCAAGTTTGTTTTATGTGAACATTGATGAAAGTTAGTGCATTTTAATTATCAGTGTATCCCTCTTCCCCCCTATTTCCTACACATAAGGATTTTCATATCTGTCATTTCTTATTATAAAATGAGTGAAATTATAGGTTAGAAACAACAAATTCACTTATTGTGATTAAGGATTACAAGTTCCCTTTCCATATTCATAAATTGCTATTTTATGGCATATGCCGAAAATTTTTAGATTTAAATGGCAACATTCTATTTTGTGTAATCAGCAAAGGTTAAACTGAGTGATTATTGTCAATTTAATACTATTTGTTCAGAATGTGATTGTTACATTCTGTGACATTCCTAATTCAGGCTTCTAACCTTCTAACAACAGCTTAAGTATTATGTATGGTCAGGATGGGTTACAAAACCACAATTCAAGTTAAAGCAATTGTATGACTTGCACATTTACTCATATGAGAAAATCATCATGCTTCCCCTTGATGTTCAATATACTATATGTCACTTATGACAAGTTAAAACAGTAGTGTTATTATACACAAGCCCATGTTATTAAACTGAGTATTTATTGTCAATTTAATACTATTTATTCAGAATATGATTGTTATATTCTGTGACATTTCAAGTTCAGGCTTCTATTTTTTCTCTTGAACAATGTCGTCAGTTTGATGTCATGTATAAAACATTAGTTACCTTGGTAACCGCTTAAGTATTATATATGGTCAAGATGGGTTACAAAAACTACAATTCAAGTTAAAGCAATTACATGACTTGTTATGCATATTTACTTATATAAGAAAATCATCATGCTTCCCCTTGATGTTCAATGTAGTGTATGTCATTTATGACAAGTTAAGGCAGTAGTGTTGTATACACAAGCCCATGTTATTAAAACCTGTCTTTAATATCTAAATTCAGCAGACTGCTTCATCTTATATGACGATTATATATTTTATGTCTAGATTTACTAAAATCATACATTACATAACTCTTGTGTGTACCCTTTTTTTGGCTGTTGCTTAGTTATTTGAGAGACCACAAGATGTAATGCTTATTCTTATTATTAGCTCCTTCCAAGCATGTTTATACAGTCCATAAACTTTAAATTATGATACCCTTCTACTTTCTTATTTGTTATAAGTATATTTCCATCCTTACATACACACATATCAGTACTTCAAGCACAGGCAGCAATGCCCATCCAGTTTTGCCACAATACCATTTGCTAGTTCATGTGGTGTGTTTCCAGGCTGTTCTTAAAATATCCAAACCAGTATTCATCCTGTTCCATTTTACCAGCCTGTTCCATGCAGTGGCCACTCTGCTAGTGAACCACTCAACAAACCTTCCATTCCCACAGATATTTCCATGAAGGAAATCTGATGACTCTCCAGCACTTCCCGGTAACCCCAAACACCCCTAGAATCAGCTATCCCCATATGCCCAACATGTCCAAGCACGCTCACCTCCCAGACCACTGCAAAGGCTACTGCACAAGACCAAGTGCTCTTAGTCTTTCCCAATAACTCAGACTTCCACACTTATGTAAGTCCTAAATGTGTTTGGACCAAAATACATTTTAAATATAAAATTGCACTTATTATTTTATTTATTTATTTTTTTTATCAAGAATCAACTTAATGAGCTAAACAAAGTGTTGGGAGACTATCAATATGTGTAAATGTGGTTGAAAACAGCCCTTTTATTTTATTTATTTATATATATATATATATATATATATATATATATATTCTTTTCTTTTTTTTTAACCATAAACTGCATTGCCGAGAATCAACTTGGAGGCTCCTGAGAGCTGTTAAGCATTATCATCACTCTGTCTCCCTTACCATAGCAACCTGGGAGCATCTGTTTCTGTTAGTGTGTCTGTGTACTAAATACCAGAGGCTAGCGATGCACCTGAAGCAAAGCTGCACTTCACTGCAACTTCAAGCCTAAATTCCCTCCCTTTCAGCAAGGCAGCAGCCAGGAAAAGAATGGAGAGCAAACAGATAAAAAAAAAACCTCCAAACAAGCCGCCACAACAAGAGATAACACATTCTTCAAGCCTTCTCACCTCTCACTCAGCAGATGTATAAACAAACTACTCTCTGCCAAAATATCCAAAATCACAGTTTTATCCACCCTCTTCCCCTGGATCCAGGCTAAAACACCAAATGTCTCTTCCTAATACACAAGCATCAGTATTTAACCAGGCTATACATGACATTCCTAAATCATATTTTAACTGAAGAAGGCATTAGTCACCATGACAGCATTCTTTTTCAAAACACTCTACTGCTATGCTATTATATATGATGTTGATTTGTTACATTTGAGTCTGAACTCTGATGAATGGTACCTTGTTGAATTAGTTAATTAATTACTTAAATTATTATAAATAAAATCAATGAAAAATGAACAAGATAAATATTCACTGAGTTCAAGTAGGGGAATAGAAACTTCTATGTTTGTATTATATGTTGCTTTGTTTGGCTTATATATAATGTAAATAGTAACCCATCTTGACCTACCTTTGTTTGTGAAGAATTATTGGACTCTTTGAGTATTCTGAATAAATCATTACTGTTTCTCAGTTGTAAGAAACCCTCCTTTTTTTAAATAAAAACAGTTGACAAGTGATGTTCCATATCAGTTGATACGTTGAGAGATGTAGTTGTAAGAGTTATTTTTTAGGGACAGCTATCTTGGAATCATTTTTTTCTTTCTTCTTTCTAGCATCAGTCCAATGACTTGTTTTTTTTATTCTTTTAAGAGTAGGGGCCATCCATTCCATTTCGTCTGGGATATACGCTATGCTGTTGTTTTTGATGAATATAGTAGCTTCTTCTAAGTCATTAAGTCATTAAAGGTTTTCATCTCATTGGCAAAAAGTATTTTTATCTTGGCGGGAAAGGCCTGCTGTGCTTTAATGTTTTGTTTCAACAGTTTTATTATTGGCCAGACTTTTTTCCTTTGTTCTAGTATTCTGGAAGAATAATCACTGTCAAACCTTATCAAGCTTTGATTGTATTTTAAGGGTGACTTTCTCCAAGCAGATTTTAATATTAATTCCTTGTCCAGAAATGAAAGAAATTTTATAACTATGGATCTAGGTGGAGTATTTGTTGAGTTAGAAGCAGGTTTCCTCAGTGCTCTATGCGCCCTTACAATTCCAAATGAAAGTCCCTCTTTCAAGTCTAAAAATTCAGGAATCCAGGTTGTTAAGAATGAAATGTCTTATCCTTCACTGTTTTCAGGCAGACCAAAGATCCTTATGTTGTTTCTCCTTTCCCTGTTTTCTAAGTCATCTATTTTGTTAAGAAACCATGTATTCTGTTTAAGCAGAAATTCTTTTTGGAATTCTTCCTCTTTGAATCTCACTTTAGTGTCATTTAGAGAAGTCTCTATATTTGTTATTTTTGTATGGTGTTGCTGTTATAGTTCCTTAAGAGTATTAGTCTGTTTTTGAGAATTTAATTTGAGGTTTTCTAAGTCATTTTTAAAGCTACCATCTTCAAAGATAGTTCCTGTAAGATCGATGTCATCAATTGCAGTTCTTTTTTCAAAGCATCATCTGGATGAGAATTCCTTGAGTTGTTCATATTTAGTGACTCAATATATCTCCAAGTTACTTGACAGGAAAAATTTTGTATAGCTCCACCAAAATTGATATTTATGTCGTTTAGTAGTTTATCTCTAGATTTCTGACGTTTTAAACTTGAAAATAATAAAATGTTTCTATATTAATACACTCTCAAAATTCACTGCTCTAAGTTGGCCATCTAGGCTCCACCCCTCCTTTGTCAATGTCTTGATCAGAGACGTAACACAAAGTATTAAAATTTTCACATGTGAAATGTAACAATGTTAATTACTAAGTAAAGCAAATTAGTACAGAGATCTGAAAACAAAATCCAGTACTGGGAGTTTTAAAAGGAAATAACTGGCAACCCCCTAGTTGATACCATTAGATTTTTTAAATTATACTTTGAAATGTAATTAGTACTAAAATGTGTACACTGGCTGTTCAGAGTAATCAGCAGGCCCACTCTAAAAAACAGCATTACCCACAGGAATTAGGGTGTCTGTACATATTAAAACATAAGCTACAAGCTCCCTGAAGCCAAACATCACAAATAAAATACAAAGCAAAGTCATAAAATGTTTAGAAAAATACTTCAAATTTATCTTTAGGACATCAGGACGAATCTTCAAACATCCTCATATAAACACTAGAATGCTTGTGCAATCCCACGTCTTGAAAAGAAAACAAAGTTGCACAAAATGCATTAAACTTACTGTATAGGCAAGTGTTAACAGATACATGTCTGGCACACGCACAGTACATTAAAAAGCTACCCCCTGCCACTGAATATGGTGGAAAAATTCTACACAATAAGCAGCTTAGACATGCAATGAGCATTATTTGAAACTATATACATTTTTCGACATACAGGCATTGTATAACAGTAATAATCTACTTCTGTGTATAGGTCATGCAGGATTTACCCATGGCTGGCTCTTATCAATTAAGCTTTGCTCTCGTGATCAAATTGCACTATCTGACAATAAATCTTGCATTACCAACACCCAGTCATGGATTATTGATTAAATATCACAATACTGCACCATAAAGACAAACAGTACTGGGACCCTAGGTAATTTACTTACATGAATACCTTTACTACTAACTATATTTGTGAAGGCCATACCTTTACCATTGACTGTTTGGATTATTTTCGTTCCTGTCAAGAAACGGTTGCACCTCCAAAGTAGTTGAAAATTTCATGACATTTCCATGGACCTACTGTGACAGTCACAAAGAATACTTCCTTAGATCCTGCACCTAGCTCCAAAAGCAAATATGCAACTGTAGCTGCAATTTCAATGACAAAAATCATTCTAATAGCATTTTATTCCACAGCATTTAAAAGGCATGATTGTCTTATATTTTTATAAAAATATACAGCCTTTTTAGAGTTGATATCACACCACTGTCATGTATTTATGTTTTTCTCTAAAATAATCATCAGTTACTGGACCGATCTTAGCTTCCTCTGGTCTCTGATCCATGTCTAGAGCCAGGTAGGTGCTTGAGGACATTGGTGTGGTGTCATATTGCTACGGGAGAGTGCATCATAACACCCACCACACAGCAACAGCCTTGTGGGCTCCATGATGGCTGCCTTCAGGAGAGGAGAGGAGATACTTTAGAAACAAATGCATAATTTGTACATTGAACTGTGCCTGTTCACTGGAATGCATATATACATTTTTTATTCTGTGTAATTAGAACTATTCTGTTATTGCTTACCTTTCTGTATTTTTTGTTTGTGAAATAATTTGTACTTCACCCAGGCTGAGCCTGAAATTGGTCAATATTGATCGATCAGCACACTACCCTGGTAAACAATATAACTAAATAAATATAATTTGTCAGAGTATGACATGAAATTACTGTACAAGGCTGTATCTGAAGCTTACATATAGGAGGTGATATCTCCAGCACTCTTTATAATGTTCATAGTAAAATGTATGCAAAGTATACACAGACCCTCATACAGATACTGAATTTAATATTGTAATTTTACCCTCAACGATTTACATGCAGCTCAGTACTGAATCTGAATGGGCCATTTTGCTCAAAGCAGTATACAATTATTTGGTGGCGTTATCTTTGCAGTGGCAGTAAAAGTTGCTTTTATGAAGGAAAATATGTGATTTTGCTGTTAATGTAATGCCGGCTTAGTATAAATGATTTAGATAAATACTGCATTCATACATTTAAATGAAATCATGTTGGGAAACAAGGTGGCACCAAGGAGAGCAATACTCAGCATTTGATGCCAACATGAAGGAGGCAATATTTTCATCACTCTTTGCTAGTTAGTTCTTAGGGAAACTTTCATGGAATTACACACAGATCTACAGGAGTGTAATGCCTCTAAGCCTGTCAGTTGACCCTTAAGGACCAGTAACTGATGCTCACAAACGCAATCACTAAATATTAAAATGAAACATTTAAAGAAACTTGATGTTTCACTGTTAAAGCATTCTTCAGAAGGGATCACCCCTGCACCCACTGTACCACCTGATACTTAAATATACCAACTCAAAGATCACTGTGTCTCAAAGAAAAGTGAATTCTGCAAGATATCACAATCTCAGTCTTTAAATTAAACAAAAAAAAAAACTGCATATTTGTGATGATACATTAGGGTATCACTCATAAATGATTCAAAGTGCTGGCACCCAGACTTTCTTGTGGCTGTATCTTCCAAGTGAAACAAAACAATATTTCTAAAGACATATGCAACAGTTTAATTACGACTTATGTCCAACTTAATACTAGTACATTCCAAGCATGTATTACATTCCCTATCCTGCAGAGAAGTCATATACTCGTCCCTAACAAAAATCATGAAACTGCAATCTGCAGGACAGCCAGGGGATCAGTGTATGCCTTGCATACATTTTAATAGGAACATTTCAAAGGGTGCTTGAGAAATCACCTACGACATGTAAGCATCTCATGCAGCCTTGTAGAGTCATGTCACTTCACACTCTGGCAAATTATTTAATTTTGAATTTTTGGTTAGCAAGTCTAAGTAAAAGAAATATCTCTATCACAGTTAGACAGTTATCCCTATATATTTCTGGTAGTTATTCTTCAATCCTCATTCCACTACTAAAGAATTACATATAACTTAATGTTAATGTTGGCAGGGTCATTTTCTTTCATCAGTAAACAAATTTTTGGTGGTGGTGTTTACAGTGACAGAAAATGTTGTTGAATTTACTGCTATAGATAAGATGCATGCTTCTGATATAATGCCAGCTCAGTACAGGTATGTTTTGGACATATATTGCACATCCCAAACAGAAAAAAAAACATATACTAAAATTAATGAAACCAAATAAAATACAGCTTTGGCGGGATGTCAGAGTAAAATGCTTAGGAAGGTTACATTTGGTGTGTATATGGTGACCCCTAGCCGGGAAAAGCCGAAAGAAAGAACGTTTATAAAGGAGGCAATATGTCAATTACCTTTTGACAGCAGTTCTTATCACAAGTTTCAAGGGAATTACATTTGAACCCTCAGGTAGAACGTGAACCTAACATTACCATTCCAACCATGAAGAAAAGCACACCTCACTGCTGATGCTTGAATCTAAGGTGGTAGAATCTTTCCAGTGACAAAAAAATAACACGCAGAAATAAACGAGTTTTACCTTGATGCAATGGTAACATAATTAAGAAACATTCTAAATGTGTACACCATTCGCCATGCTTAAAGGAAGGCATATATCCACCTCTAATGGAAACCAAAGGCACTACAATTTGCTAGACTGTCACACCAAAAGTTCGTGCACAACTAAAACATTATCTTCACAATGATGCTTCATGCAAATGTCACCACTTTGGACATGCTGCATAACAAGAATCTTACTCTACTGGGTCAGCCTAACTCCTAACAAGTTTGTATGCTATCACTTACAAATGCAGGTAACTCAAGAACCACTATGACTGCACAGTACATTTATATATATATATATATATATATATATATATATATATATATATATATATATATACATACTTTATTAAATATCACTTATGTCGATGTGCATAATATTGAGACAAATTGATGAACATTATGCACATCAACACACTACTATGCATGCGCCGAGAAATAATCTCAACTCACGCAAAACTTAAAAAAAAAAAAACACACAAAGAAAGCATTTTCTTCCAGTGACAACATGCAAACAGATAAGAAGCAGCTCTTGCCTCCCCTGTAAAAACAGAAAATTCATATAGCTTAGATCAACTTACTTTAAGTAATTTTTGTTAAAAGAAGCACTGAAGAGAGACACTGTTCCTTGGTTTGCTGCATGAATGAAAAAGAAAGCAGCCCGAAATAATGAGCAAGGATTGAGGATGCTTCTATCATACCGCCACGGGATGCTTCTATCATACCGCCACGTGGCTTGCAAATTCCTCAACGGCACTGTATTAACTTTTCCCCTACACACACTACACAAACAGCAACCATTGAGATGAGTATGAAAATGGACATGTTAATATCTGAAGTGAAGATGCAGTCTCTCTCTCCATCTCTGCACACTAAGACCAGACAGAGGATCATGAAGCATAGATATATGACTTACAGCAAATCCTCCAACTCACTGATTCCAGGAATGCATATCTGGAAACTCACAGACTTGGTAGACAGTGGTCACCAAAATAATGTTAACTGGTGGGCATTCCAGAATGGATGTAATACACAAATTGTCTAGCTTAAATAAATGAAAAATTAGCAAAGTGGACTAACATAGTTGCTAGCTCTATTGTTTTGGAGTGAGCTTACAGAGTTCCACAAGCCAAGTCTGAGGAAAACCACTGGCCACAACTGATATTGGCCCGGTTTTTGAATTACTCTATCAAAAAACAAACATTAAACCAGCTCTGGTGAAAGGGGAAGGTTATTAAAGTAGGAGATGCCAGGATTTTTTGTGCAGCAGGATTATTTTACAAAAACAAGAATAAGATATATAGAATTTCGTCAGGCAATGAAATTGGCAAGACTGAATGGCTGGTGCTATAAGCTGTTATATCCTGCCACGCTTGAAGTATCACTGCCCAGAGAATTGCTCTTGTTTTCTTCCTCTGCAGAAGTGCTTGCAAAGTTTCAGCAATCATCTTTAGTGGACAGCCCCTCAATCCAATCTTAAAGAAAAGAAGTATGCACTTGGATTGCAGGCTGATATGGGAAATGTTCCACAGATCCCCTTTTTTCCCAGTGTTTTTCCATATGCCATCAAGTTCATAAATGGTTAACTCAGCTTGTTAGCCTGTAGGTATTTTTTTCCCAAGCCTCTGAGGATTCTGCACTGTTGTTTATATAATGTTAATACTTGTTTCTTTCAGCGTTTATTTCAGTACTTCTTGCATTGAGTTGCACCTTGCATCTTGTATGTATATGTATATGTATATGTACATTTACTTTCTTTTTTTGTCTTGTTCTTAATAGTTGCAGGTATGTCATCTGTCTTATTCTTAATAGTTGTATGTCTGTTGTTTATGTAATTCACACTTGGAGAGTCACTGAAACCGGAGTCAGAATTCCTTGTACGTGTGTATACTTGGCCAATAAATGTGATTCTGATTCCAGTATTTAAAGATGATTGATTGCATGTCAAAAAGCAGCACTTACATTGGCATGTAAGGCTATCAATAATCACTTAAACGCGAAGATCACTATGATGGGTAACCTGGGCATGTATACTGTTGTTGCCTGTCCCATAAAAATAAAAATAAAGTAATGCCGATCAGCATTAAGCCATAATCTCTGGGATGTAGTTAAGTGATTAACTATACAGTGACTTTCAATGCAAAAGGGGGGGAGGGGTTGGAGTTTGAAAACTATATATACTTCCTGCTGTCGTAAAGGACAAAGAGCTGACTGAAGCATTAAAAATTATAGCTTCAAGGAGTGCTTGTCGCTCTGAGACTCTTGATTGTTTTATCATGATTCTAATGTTGCGATGGCTATGGTTACTTGCAATTATTTTATACTGTTGTTCCTGCAATACATGTGAATTGAGTTTGTTGCAATGTTTAGCTTTCATCTTTACTAATACAAAAGGATTGAGACCATATGTGGGAAAGTGTTTTTGTTCTAAACTTGCATTAGGTATACCAATAACAAAAAGCAAACAGGAACTTTGTAAAATGGTAAACTATGATTATTACAGCTGTATTAATTTAGAAAATGAATGGCCCTGTGGATGATCAAAATGGGAAATGTATACTGTACTACCTTTACTCAGCCTGTACATCTATAATTTGTCTGCAGGAAACACACCTACATTAGGCGAGAGCCATGAGTTTTTCCTGCAGCCATTATTTGGTTACTCAGTTTATTCGATGGGCAGAAGAAAGGGTGTGATGACATTCATTAGGAAGGACATTCACTTTGTCCTGAGGGAAAATCTAGTGGATAGTGAGGGAAAATGTCTGCTTTTAAAAGGACAGCTATTAGGTGTGGATCTAATTCTCCTGAATGTGTACCTCCCTCCAGGTGCATCTGTTAGGGAATTAGCTTACTGTATGAGAAAATGGATAGCCGCTCAGCTGGGATATACTATATGGGTAGGAGATTGGAATGTAATACTCTACCTGCGGAAATCTCCACAGGTCAAAGGAAGTGTTTTTGTTTCCTTTGGGTAAATTTGTGAAAAAATATTAACTATGTGGGATATGAGGGATTCCCATAAAGTACTAACTTAGCATGTAATTTATACATGTTTTACTCATATTCCTCTAGGTTTTTCTTTTTTTTTCTGGAATAGATACACTGTTTTTACCACAAGAGCAAAGTCATTACCTTTGTAGCTTGAGGGTATCGCCAATACAGATTACTGATCATGCCTCCCTATTGGTGGAACTCTCCTATGTTTATCATTTAAGACCTTGCATAAAGAAGCTGAATATTTTATGTAAGAAAGATAATGTAGTGAAAAATCCTATAAAATAAAACATACAGATGAAGAAGGTGATTAAAGTAGGAGAATCCAGGATTTTTGTGGAGCAGGATTACTTTACAGAAATAAAATTAAGATGAGGGAATCCTTAAATCAAAGCTGGTAACAGAATTAAGGAAGGTATAAAATGGCCATTTTCAACTACTTATCTGCACACCCAAGGCCTAATAAAGATCAGCATAGACTTCAAATCCAGATCAAGATAAATTACTTCAAGCCAGGAACTATAAAACAATTAAGTTAAAATTGGACTCTTTCTATAGGTAAATGAAAAACAGCGGTATCTCAGCAAACGCCACCAAATATCGAGTTCTTAGATTAAGACAACAAAAGGTGGACAGGTCTGTCAAACAAGTCAGACATCATCATACAGGGCAACTCATTTCAACCCCATAGGAATTTTAAGAGCATTAAAATTATTTTAAGGTTCATAGGTGTGTACTAGGCTAATGGCCCTGGAGCCTTTACAAGCCTAGCTAATAGGATTACCCTGGCATCGTGCCACCCGACATTAGTTCCTAGTGCCTCTCTTGAGTAGAGCCACTGGAGTGATCCCCGGGGTGAATTTTCAATTTCCCATCCACTCATCAAGATTTCCCTTGAAGAGGGCCAGTGAGGTGCTCTGCTTGACATGTATGGGAAGTCTATTACATAGCATGGGCAGTCTCTGGGTTATGAACCTGTCCCTCCAGCATGTTCTATTGATTGTGGTAATGAGGTTGAGGTCTCTGGAGTGTATGGTGCGGAGGAATTGGGATTTCTTTAGATGGAGCATTTCTAACAGAGCTGGGTCAGACATGGCTTTGTAAGTCAAGCAGAGATCGCCTCTAAGTAGGCGATATGAGACAGAGAATAGTTGGAGTTTTTTGAGTCTGTCCATATAGGACAAGTGTTTAAAGCTTACGATCCTCTTTGTGAGGTACTTTTGTGGCCTCTCCAGTTGTTGCAGGTGTCTAGTGAGGTACATGCCAAATGGGACATTGTACTCGATGACTGGCCTAATGAGGGAAAAGTAGAGGGAGAAAATTACCTCTTTCTTCCTGGATGCAAAACTCTTAGTAATGAGATGTGCCACATAGAAGGACTTTCTGACCACAGTGGCAATGTGGTGGTCAAAAGAGAGGTTGCTGTCAACTTGTGTTCATAGATCTTTTATAATGCCTTCTGTGTTCAGTGGAGTACCACTGATGTGGTAATTCAAGGGAACCGGGTTTTTCCCAAGGGGGATGACAACACATTTTTTGGCACTGAGCTTAAGGCTATGGTGCTGACACCAGTCGTTGGTCTCAATGAGGCCTTTCTGTAGGATGTCAACATCACTTGGGAAGTTAATAATAGCTCCCAACTTGCAATCATCTGCAAACTTTGTCAGCTACAGTCCCTTTGTGTTGGCCTGGACTTCAGAGAAGTAGATACCAAACAGGAGAGGACCCAGGACCAAACCTTGTGGGAATCCACTCGTGAGTGGTTGACAGTCTGACTTGGAGTCAGCTACTTTCACACTGTGGGTTCTATCTGTGAGCCAGTTTGCAACCCACCTAGTGACATAGGGGTTGATGCCTAGCTTAGTGAGTTTTTCTATGATTCCTGAGTGGATAATGGTATCAAAAGCCTTGGTCAGATCAAGATAGGCTGTATGAACCACCTTGCCTTCATTCACAGCTCTGGTGACTGACTCAAAGAAGTCGACCAAGTTGAGCAGGCATGATCTACCCTTCACAAAATCAAGCTGTGTAGGATCCAGAGTTTGAAGATTCCCTATATCCTTGTTTATTAGGTCCATGATGATGCGTTCCATAGCTCTTCATATCAGACTCGTCTAACTTGTAAATTCACTTCATAATTCTTGAGTTTTTTTTTTTCTGTCTGAATATTTCAAATGCTTGAAAACATCAATATCAGGGGCAAACAAATACTTGTTTTAGTTCCAATGTTATAAAGGCATATTGATAATAATAATTTTGTACAATGTTGTAGTTTCCTCACATGAATATATGCGTGCCACAAACTGAATCTTATAACACTTACACTAGGTATGCTATGAAATTATAATAAGCAAATAATTCAAGAACCCCAGACATTTTGTGTGTAACATAATAGGAAGTATTACTTTGCTCCTTTTGCACAGACTTTCCCTTATAATACATGCTTCTGACACCATCTTTGTATGCAAAGAGATCACATAAACTGTCTACAAATAAACACTGTGGTGATTACTTTCTTTATACAGACTCCCTCCAGACACATTTAATTTAGTGTGTGATACATTGACATAAATACATCTGTACAGATATGTAAATGTTTATCTCTATACCTCAATATCTGTTTTTCTAAGTAGCAGTATAGGGACACAAATGACAATGAATTTCATAATATTAATGTCATAAATGTGCTCACAGCACCACATTTTGGTCATTCTGTCGTTGCCTTTAACAAAGACAAAGCCAATATTGCAAGAATACCTTTGACTCATTGTAACAATGTTAATACTATATATGATGCAGTTAAAACACAGGGGATACAAAAAATGCTGCTATAGTTGGGTCCACACCTTTTTTCTTTTAAAAAATAATTACAATTAATAACAATAGTTATACTATCAAGATAAGACTATTGTGTTATTTTTATTTACTTACTTCACATTTGTTAACCAGGTTAGTCCAACTGAGTTTGCAAACAAACCCATTTTAAATGGAGACCTGAGGGGAAAAACCCCATAAAATATAAGTAAAGATAAAGTGACAATATACAAATATTAAATAACAATCACAATATAAATTAACTGTAAATAAGAAAAGGTTATTAACTATTTGCATTGCACTGATAGTAAGGAATCCATTTTCAGTGGAGACCCAAGGGGAAAGAGCCCCAGCAAACATAAGCAAAGATAACAGATAAAATAATAATAATAATAATAATAATAATAATAAATAAATAAATAAATAATAAATAATAAATAGATTAAAAATAACAATGCAAACATGAAATTAATTATAAAGAGAAAAACAAAAGAAAAAATTATGAACATTAAGGGTTGCACTGACAGCAGTGATCTAAATTTACTACATATAAGACTAAAAATTATCCACTTGGAAAGGCACTCACCCTTGTAGGAAATGTAATCACTGTAAACATTTATTATGAATATTTTCTTTTAATATCCAGTAACTAAGAAAACATATAATATTTCATGTTATGCAGACTGTACAACTAAATATGTTGTTTACTTGGCTACTTGTAATTTGTGCACTGCATTGCTTTCTATGTTGGTAAGACCAACAGAACCTTTAAAGAAAGCATAAGGGAGCACATGTATGATAATAAGAAATTACACAAGAATAATACTCTTACAAAGAATGTGATACAAACACAGAACATATATTTTATTTCAATGTGTTACAATTAGAGTTTCTACAGGGAGATAATATTCATCTTACAGAATAGTAGGAATATAACTAGATAATACAGCTTAATTGTGTTATCCAGGTATAATAGATAGCTATTCATTTAAATTTATTCTTAAGAAATGATCTTTAAAAACTAAGACCAAAATAAGTAATAAGAAAAAGCTAGGCTATGAGCCTTTATAATTAGTTATATATGTTTTTAACACAGTGTATCTTTACATGTTATATGCTGTCATTGAATCGTGTGATTTTACTGGATATTTATATGAGTTTTCTGAGACTGTTACATGCTACCTGATGAAACTTTGGTGAGAGTGCTTCTTTTTGGATTTGTTAACATAATAAAGAATATATTCCTTTCTATGTAGCTCTTGGTTGGACTTTTCTATCTGAACAACCATAGTTAATTATTTAAAAAAAAAACAAACCTGGAAATTATGTTATTATGACTACTGTATATTTTGTAAGAAAATACCTTCATTGGTTAACAAGTTAAAATAAATATGTGCTATCAGGGTTACCACCTGTCCCTCTTCATTCAGGGTGAAAAAAACAATAAAAATAGCTTACGTTCTGAGATATTAAGACACAAAATGTTGACTATGGTTCCTTGCATAAGACTATTATTTTGCACATGAAATACCTTAATGATACAGAGATGAAAATAAACAGCTCAAGTTCTACAACAGTGAGCTTTTATTTTGGCAAAAAAAGTGAAGCCCAGTCTTCTACACTGGCTGTGAGTATTGTTTGTCCTGCAAAATCTTAAGTTTCAATAAAAAAGTCCCCCTTCAGGCATGTGAAAAGGTGGCAACCCCACATGCTAGGTACCCTTCAGATGATGAAACCTTAACTGATTCATACTTATGCACTCACTTAATGAATCAAATGATAATCCCTAAGGACTGTGAATAAATGAGAGCCTAGAAATCTTAAAGTACTATTTAGTACAGACTCCCAGAAAAGATAAATACATCACTGATCCACCAAGACATAATGTTTCTGGTCATGTGTACATCACTGACATGCTTTCCAGGTAGATGGATGAGAGAATGAACCTAGCCATAAAAGTGTAGTCTTATTTGTGTGACACAACATATTTCCTACACTTAATAAATTTAATACTGACAGCGACATCATGTTGATAATGTTTGTTCCTGTCTCATTAAACACACACACACACACACACACACACACACACACACACATATATATATATATATATATATATATATATATATATATATATATATATGCCACCTGTATACAATGCAAGTCAACTAAATGTATTACCTACTTCCCTGGCAGCAATTGCTATCCTTCATGCTTATTAAAATCTTTACCCTATGAAATATTATTAATAATAGCTAGAATTTATGATTAAAGGAAACTTTTACAATGAGTTAAAAATAGCGATTTAAATGTTCACGAGTACAAGTTACACTTAAAATACAATTATGTAGCTTTGTTTTAAGGAAGTTAGCCATAGCAGACAAGATTTTTAAAACATCCCCCAGATTAATGCTTTATGTAGGTAACAAACAAAACTGGAATAGTGCAGGTCTGCTATTTATTTTGTACAGAATGCAATGTTTTCACAATGAAAGTAGTAAATATTATTATATACTACTGGTCCTTCCTGTCACAAAATAAATTAAGCAGAAACTTATGTAAACGTCCTAAAGTCTCCTACAAAACAGATAGAAGCATGAGAGACTAATGCTAATGTTAACACATCACTTAAAAATTTAAAAATCATGTGAATGATGTTGAGATTATTAATACTCGCAGTGATTTGACTATTATCAACATTTCGGGTAATGATATTTCAAAATGGCAGTTCTTAAAGTAGTTTTAAAAATTGTCCCTCTTGTAACATGATGTAGCAAAATCAAGATTTCACTCTTTTAAACTGATTACAAAATTGCATTTGTTATGTTATTTCTCTGGCTGAAATATAATGAAAACTATTTTTTAATTTAATATAAAGGCAACATTCTATTGTTTATGCAAAGTTAATAAAAATGGCAGACCTATTTTTTTATTGTGTTTTTATATATAAATATGTTGCACATGTTTTTAATATTAGCGAGTTTATTGATTTTTTTGAAAGACATATATTACCATCCGCAGTGGTGCAGCGGTAGCATTGTTGTCTCACAGCAAGAGGTTCTCCCGTTCGATTCTTGGCTGGAGTGTGGGGAGTGCCTTCTGTGTGGAGTCTGCATGTCCTCCCCATGATTGGGTGGGCGTTCGAAAGACATGCGTAAATGGGCGTGCCTTTGTTGAAAGTTGAACGTCAAGCTGGCACCTCGGCGTTCGTAAAAATCTACTGCCAATCATTAGCAGACCAGAGTTCCGCTGTGGCGACCCCTAGCCGGGAAAAAGCCGAAAGACAAACAACAACAACATTACCTAGTCTGCAGGACATGCATGTATCAGATAGCATCAGCTGTCAACACTTTATATACTACTATCACACATAATCATGGGCCCCAAGATATTTGAACTATTTCTTAGATGAGGAGCGGTTACATTACAAAAGTTCATATGTATTGCTTACAGATTTTTTTTTTTTTTTACTTTTTTTACTTTTCATTAGAATCAAATCAAGGGTATGGCTATGGAGGCCCTTTTTGCACCCATGCATGCTAGCCCAGTCATGGGTTTAATTAAAACTCAAAATATTTACAGCCCAAATACTTTGATTTGCATGTTGTCAGATATTCTAGATTCACTGATGCCAGGATTTTTATAATGCAAAGGAGGCATCCACATAGCTCACATATTTATTACAGATCACTCTAATAATATATTTAGATATATATTCACTGCAAGAATTCCCAAAGTTTTAGATATGTTCATACAGGAAATTACTGGAAAAAGAAGAACCTCCAGTATGTGAAGGAAGTTTACCGTTTCCATTACCTACCTATATGGCAGCAACTTATATCCACCACACCTATTAACAGCTACTCATCTATGGAGAATTATTAAAGATATATATATAATTTGTAGTGAAAGGGGCATATTTTTAAAATACTTTAAACAATCTATGACTAGGGGTTACAATCAAAATGCAGTTATACAGGCTTATTTTAAAATAGTTATTTAAAACAAGTAAGATCTGTTGAATCAGCACCAGATTAATGCTGATTTTCATACACACACTTGGGACAGAACACCCTTTCTATTTATTTTGAACAGAATGCAATACTCTGTAGGTTTTGTCTATGGAATAAACGTACTAACGCTCTTATGCTTTTCAGTTACAAGATGACTTTTTCAGCAGAAATGTGTGTAACAGCACTAATATCTCCTACTGAGGAAAGAACACAGTGAAATATTTTCTTGTTCAAAGTTATTTTTGAGGCACAGGAAAAGGTGTAGCAAGGATAATCCTAGGGGAGTTTCCCCTTTAGTTCATGTAATGTGTATGAATATATTGTTACTTTTTTGAATAGATAAATGATAATGCATTTCATATCGCTGGTTCTTAGTGTTCCTATGGTCTCTTATATAAGTAAAATGATTAGGTTATTTAACATAAGACTTCAAAAGCACCTCAGATTCACACATTTAGCCAACTTGATGCAAATGGGCCCTTTCTGGCTGTCTCTCTCTTTCACTCTCTCCACTTTTGCTGCTGAAACACTGTTTTCCTGGACTGACCTAGTTGCATTTCTTTGCACTTCTGTGAATTTAACCTAATCTGCCATAGAGCTGAGGATTCCTTCTACATTGCCAAATGTTTACTCATGCTTATTACTATGCCATTATATACAAGATATTTGCCTAATCCATAAAACAGTATTCTTTTTCTTTCTCAGAGTTGATCTGGAAGGCCACATAAGTAGGTAAGATAAAGAGTCATTCCAAGTAATAAACCATAATCCAAAACAATGAGTACCAAGGTCACACAGAACAACTAATCAGATAAAAAACTAAAAGTAAAACTTAGCCAAGCTAGACTTTTCACTGTGTGATATCTTGAAACCTCTTGCATTAGAGGCAACATGGGATCTACAGGTTATATGCAAATGACCCCATAAGAACATCAGCTGTTTCAGCTATATGGCAATTCTGAATGTCCATGACTTTTTCTTTTTCAAGTCTGTTATGGACAAATTCAGGCCAATAAAGCCAAACCCCATTAGCTGCGGACATGCATGTTTCAGCCTTCTTATTACCTCATCAGCACATCATAAGTGGAATGTTTAACTAACATTTGTAAACACAGGGTTGTTGTACCCAACTGATGTCCATTATCATTAGGGTGACTGCAAAATATACCAACTAACAATCCAAAACAATGAGTACCAAGGTCACACAGAACAACTAATCAGTTAATAAACTAAAAGAAAAATCTAGCCAAGCTAGACTTTTCACTTTGTGATACCTTGAAACCTCTTGCATTAGAGGCAACATGGGATATATGCAAATGACCCCATAAGGACATCAGGTGTTTCAGCTATATGGCAATTCTGAGTGTCCATGAGTTTTTCTTTTTAAGTCTGTTATGGACAAAATAAAGCCAAGCCCCACTAGCTGTAAACATGCATGTTTCAGCCTTATTATGGCCTCATCAACACTGCATAAATGGAATGTTTGGCTAACATTTGGAAACACAATGTTGTCATACCCAACTGATGCCCATTATCATTTGGGTGACTGCAAAATATCCCAACTAACAATCCAAAACAATGAGTACCAAGGTCACACAGAACAACTAATCAGTTAAACAAAATAAAAGAAAAATCTAACCAAGCTAGACTTTTCACTTTGTGATACCCTGAAACATCTTGCATTAGAGGCGTTATGGGATATATGCAAATGACCCCATAAGGACATCAGGTGTTTCAGCTATATGGCAATTCTAAATGTCCATGACTTTTTCTTCTGTTATGGACAAATTCAGGCCAATAAAGCCAAACCCCACTTGCTGCACACATGCATGTTTTGGCCTTCTTATGACCTCGTCAGCACAGCATAAGGGGAATGTTTGGTTAACATTTGGAAACACAGAGTTGTCATACCAAACTGATGTCCACTATCAATAGGGTGACTGCAAAATATCCCAAATAACAATCTAAAACAATGATGAGGTCATAAGAAGGCCGAAACATGCATGTCCGCAGCTTTCATGAAAGCGCTCATCTTCTTTTATTTTATTTTATTTTTATTAAGGTATAGTATTCCCCATCCAGCTGGCTTTTGTTGATTTTATTCATTATCTCAGAAATGTAGTTACATTGAACTGTTATTATATACCCATTCTTTCTGTTGCTTTTTTATGAGTAAAAGTAATGTAGAACAGCTTAAACACTACTTTGTTTTTGGATTTTGCATTTCAAAGTCCATAGAAACCTTCTTACCATTACACAGTTGTTCAAACAGTGAAGTACAATATTTACTGTTGTATATTACATTAGTCATGTCAAGGTGATATTGGACTAACTGTCCTACTAAAACTGTGTCCTAGAGCAACAAAATCAGGACCATCATGTACTAGCACACAGGCCTTTTAGACTGCAATATTTCTTTTACTTATCTCTCTCAGCAGATTTGTGGCAGTTGAAATTTAGTCACTGATGGTTTTTCTGTGTCTCTTTGCTAAGTGTTCAACCTGCTTTGTTCACCCTCGCTCATGCTCACTCCACTTCCCTACTCCATCCCCAATTCCTACCCACACCTTCTTACTCTACATTTATACTTCCACAGCACCATATTCTTTAAACTAATACCACCAGTTCCCTCCAGAAGAAAAAAGAATCAATAGAATTACGCCCAGTGGTAACACCCACTCTAGTTTACCACCCAAGACTCTCTCTCAAACTGTCCTACTCCTTACCCCCTACAACTATCACATTACATCTCTACAACCAACCCAGTAACCTAATATTTTCTAATCCTAATTTACAACAAAGCTAAAACCAAAGTTAAATAATATGCCCCAACTCAGATTATTTTACTATTCCTCCTCACTCTACTAGCTTTCATCACAAATTTTCAAATCCACCTCCTTCCAATACTGAGGACTTCAACCAATCCTCACAAAGAATAATCGAATGATCACTGCTGCAGTAGTCGTGCCCTCCCTCCATCCCTCTTGTTTTTTGGTGTGTTTTTTATGCCAGGGTGTGGACACATTTTTTTTTAATTATTATTATTATTAGCCTTGTCCTTTCAGGGCTCAGCTTCTCTCTCTCTCTCTTTGCTGCCAGGAAAGCACTGAAGGACTTTGTGCCCAAAACTTCTCTTTCAGTCAGCTCAGCACAAACTGCTTGACAGTGTGGGTGTGTGAACAGTGCCATGAAGCTTTGGAAGTTGCCTGGCTATTTTATCCTTGCAAGCATTGATTTGAGCATCTACATTTATGGAAATTTCAACTTACAGAATTGTACTTTCATCTGCTTTATCATAGTACTACCATTTTGGGTCTCATTTATTTTCTGTAATCCATTTCTTTCATTGACCTTAATATGTCTGTCCATCTCTGTTACATCAAGATATTCTTCCCTTTGATCACTTTCTTCAAGAGTGCATTATTTGCTGTCTGTTTCCTTTAGACATTCTACAGAAAATTCCAAAATATTTTCCTGTGACATATCCTCTTCAGATGCATCCTGCATCACCTGCTGTTCCTTCATATGGAAACTCATTGGCCTATTACTCCACAACATTGCCTGCATCAGAGTTAACACTGTTTCATGCTCCTCCCCTTGTTGTGCAACTCCAACTGCACTTCTGTCCTGCTTTCTTACTAAAGACTTCAGAGCATCATCATTACCTAAGTCAGATTTTCTACACTAAATCCTTCACTTTACAGGTAATCCATAACTTTAGTTTCTATTTCTTTAACTTCTCCAATACCAATCTTCTTTTCTACTTTCCCCCTTTTTTTATTGTGAGATTTTCCATATTTGGAAGCCTTTGCTTATACTTCTCTTCAGATATCTTTGGTTGTATGTTTTGTATTTATTAGTTTTGCTTTCTCATTTGCATAAATATTGCACCATGTCAAATCTCTTTTTTCTTTCCCATGTCTATATTTCTTATTTAGATGTCTCATGCTTCACCCGTTTCTCCTTAATTTGGGTACTTAATGTTCAGTCATGCTGTGACATTAACTGTGGTGGACTTTCTACACTAAATCCTTCACTTCACAAGTTTTCCATAACTTCGGTTTCTGTTTAACTTCTGACTTACTAATTCTCTGTTTTACGTTCCCCTTTGTGTTCTTATTTTTTTGTTTTGAAAAATTTTCCATAAATGGGTGCCTTTGCCTGTATTTCTCTTTAAATATCATTGAAGCTGCTTTTTGTATTCATTAGTTTTGGTTTCTACTTTTCATAAATATTGTAGCATAGCAGATCTATTTTTCTTTTCTATATTTTTCAAAAAACTCTAGGTTTTATTCTTCATATTTTTGCACTTCCTCTGTCATTTCTTTTTCCAAGTATCCCAATGTTTCTTTGCCTATGTAATGTTTTTCATGGATCTGTTGAATCAATGAATGCAAATTTGCATTTGAAGCTTTTGACAATTTTTCTTATGCAAGTATTCTTCTTTCCTCTAATTTCTGTCTTAATCTTTCTGAACATCTTCTATCTGGAAATTCTGGGCTTCTTGCATAACAGTAACAAAATATTTATTTCTTATTCCTCAAAATTCCACTCAGTCATCTTTATGACTCTTTTTCTGGACTGTCAGTTTTTGTGTTTTTTGTGGACTCCTTCTACAACGGGGGGGGGGGGGCATTCTCCACCTGAGGCTTGCCTAACTCCATTGTAGTAATGTTTCAGAGTCTTGAGGATTCTACACTGCCATTTTTTCCAGTCTTCCCACCAATGTACACACCAGGGTTGGGTGCTTTTTTATTCTGGGACTTGTGCACCCCTCTGTGTTTTTTATTCTTTAACAAACCTCTTTCCATGATACATGCTGCATAAGATACAGTCTATATATCAGTGTCACCTTGGTGAAATTTTGTGAAAACAGGGTCCACCATGTGAAGGTACTCACCAAGATTTAAGGAAGAATTCAGTTCCAGCAATACTACTCCTCTCTTCTTCTTGCTGATTTCATCATCTCACCGTTTGGACCCCCATCACTTCTCCATTCAGACTACTATCATCTCTTCATTTGGACCCTGGTGATATCTCCATTTGGACCTCAGTCATCTGCCCATTTGTACTCCACATTCATCTATGTATGTCCTCCAATAACCAAGCATGTTTTTAAATGACACATACAACTCTGAATACAGATTCTCCATTATTTTTATTTATTTATTTATTTTATTTTACATTTGATAACTGGGAAAGTCTGACTGGACACAGGTCCATTTTAAGCAGAGGCCCGGTGAGAAAAGCTCCAAGAACATACATTAACAACATCTTACATATTTTGAATTAACTTTCCTTACAGGTAAAACTAACATTCCAATTAAATGGCAGCATATTGCACACACTCAAAATAAGTAAGTACATCATTGGGTAGGACATTACATTATACATTCCAAATATGACAAGCTATACATAGCCATACAGTGGTTATTGGACTTGTTGGAAATGTAACTGGTAGTGATTTTTGGGAGTTAAAGGCATTTCATTGCCTGAGTCATGATTGGACTGTGGATAGGGTGAGAGAATAACAATTATTATTGTGGTGTATGGGAGTTAGTTGTAATCTAAGTTTTTTATCCTGGGGTGAGACAGGAGCATAGCCTGTTGTTCATGAAGTGAACTTTTAAGGAGTTTCTTAAAATGAGTGGTAGTGTTGTTGGTTATTACGTGGGTAGGGAGGGAGTTCCAGAGTTTAGAGATTGAGTAGCTGTAGACAGCTTTTCCTGCCTCATTGTTAAATTCGGTGACCTCTATGATTTGGGGTGCTGGATCTCAGGGTTCTAGTTGTGGTGTGGGGATGTATAAGATGTTGAAGAGCTGGGATTTTGTCTGAGTGGTTTAATATTTTGTGTGCTAGTGAGAGTTGAATTAATTGCAGTAAAAGAGGGAGTTCTAACCAGTTAAGCTTGTTGAGAGATTCACAGTGATGTGTTCTGTAAGGTGATTCTGTGGCAAATCTAGCTATCTTATTATAGCAGGATTCAAGCTTGCTTAAATCCGTTTTATGAAGGTTTGTGCACACAGGGGACGCGTGAAGCAAGGTAGATATCAGATGTGTCCTGGCTATTGTTGTTTTAGATTGCTTTGAGTGATAGTGTTTGTTACGGTAGAGCAGTCCAAATTTTTTGTGAACTTTTTTTATGGTTTGGGCAATGTGCAAATCATATCTGAGGTGGGTGCATTTCTACACCTAGCAGTTTGGTGTGGGTGGATGGGGGCAATAACAGTTTTGCTGTTGGAGGTGATGGCAAAGTTGTCTGTTAGGGATAGGGATCTATGACAGCTGAAGAGGAGTGATTGTGTTTTAGTTGGATTAATAATGAGTTGGTGATTGGTAAACTACCTTTCGGTTAGTGAGAAGCATTCTTGTGTTAGGGAAAGGAGGTGATCGAGTGTGGGGGCTACACAGATTATAGTGGTGTCATCTGCATATTGGATAATGGAGGCTTCATGTGTGGTGGATGGGAGTTGATTGGCGAAAAGAGTGAAGAGTAAGCGACCTAAGATGGAGCCTTGGGGGACTGCTATGGAAACAGGCAGTAGGGAGGATATTTGGTTCTGCCATTGTACTGCCTGTTGCCTACCTGACAGATAGCTCTTGAACCATGTAATAGAGGAGGTACTGAGGTTTAAGGTAGAGAGAGATTGAAGAAGTTTGAGGTGATTAACCACGTCAAAAGCTTTTGTTAAGTCTAAGAATGTAGCAGATACTAGAAGTCCATTATTTCTGTGATGACAGATGGTGTTAGTGAATGATGTAAGTGCAGTGGTGGTATTATGGAAGGGTCTAAAGCCATGTTGCTGGGTAGATAATTTGTTTTCTAACAGGTATTCCATCAGCTGTGAGTGTATTACTCTTTCAAGGATTTTTGATAAGGGGGATAGTATAGCTATAGGCCGAATTCAAATGAGTTACCTCCTTTATGTAGTGGTATTATATGTGATATTTTCCATAAATGAGGTACTACACATTCTGAGATGGCTCTATTAATGAGTATAGTAACAGGATAGGCTATGACTTTTGCAACTATTTGTAGATAATCAGCAGGTAGGTTATCGGTGGCCAGGGTGGTGGGTTTGAGTTTTTGAAGGAGTTTTTGAATGGTTTTGATTAACACTCAATGAAAGCTGAATTGGGTGTTATTATCTAGTATTTCATTTGGAGTAGATACTTTTAATGAGGTGGGGTAATAAGTATTAGTTTGATTATCAGCTAGGGCTTGGATTGTTTCAGTAAAGTATTTGTTAAATTGGGTGGGGATATTGTCTAGGTTGTTTTCTGTTTTGGGTGTGGGGGTGGATTCTCCATGGATATCTTATGGGGCTTGAAGAGACTGGATTTCTGCTTCAGCTGTTCCATTAACTAGATTAAACAGTGGTGTAATTCAGTTATTAAAAGTTGATAAATGGAGGCAAGTTCAACAAGTCAAATATGACACATGGCTATGAGCATTCTGAGATGAAAAATTAGGTGAACCCAACTGTGGAGGTGATTTTGGAAGACAAAATGGAAAATGGTGGCACATGGGCAGGTGTTGTTCAGACAGGGAATGAAGAAGACAATATGAAGCTGGTTTTGTGGCACTGGACAAAACAATCTAGTATTGGACTTGATGTAATCATGCATGAGTTAAGGCAGTTGTCTAGACTACTGGTTTGCTATGCTAGACTGACAGACTCTTCGGAGGCTGAAGAGTGAGAATATCCAAAGAACCAGTAAGAGGTTGTCTTGTTATTAAAGCAGTGATCTGCCAAAATATGTAATAAGAATTCAGAAATTTATGGTCAAATTGTTTATAGTCAGTAAATGGTATCTTTATAGGGTAAGGCAGGAAGTAGAAATTTCCATTTCAGTTAAGTTTTAGAAGGCGAAGAAGAGCAAGATTGCACAAATAGAGCATTATGGACTGGATTTACTAATAAGTCTGTGGTTACTAAAAAAGTCTTCAGGTTACATTTACATATAAGCGAACAAGCTTATAAAAAAATCAAGTATTATTTCTGGACAGCTTGCTTTACGGTCTGAAAAACAAATGTTGAGGCAACTTTGACAACCAGGAAAGAGATGTACATCCAAAGTTTGACAAGGTTTGTAGCCCATGATTTTTCTGAAGCCATGCTGCAACAGAGGGGATTAAAACGTTTAGGCGAATGAAGATCAATATCAACGAAAATTTTTCTTCAGACTAGAATGCAGCTAATTACTAATGCTCAGACTGTAATGGACAGATTACATGGATGACACCAACTATTGGGATATAATGCTGAGGAAATGGAAGTAAACAGTCTCTCAAAATGGTGGATTGTTCAAGTTTAGTGGAACTGTAAGATGAAGGGGAAGACCAGAGTGATTTAGGTTTATAGGTTCATAGGTAGGTACTAGGCTATCTTCCCGAAGACATTTATAAGCCTAGCCAGAATGTGTTGGCTTTCGCCACCCCCTTAGATTAGTTCCCTGTGCCTCTGTCCAGCAGGGCCACTGAAGTGATCCCCGGGGTAAACTTTCTGTTTCCCATCCACTCGTCAGGGTTTCTTTTGAAGAGTGTTAGCGAGGAGCTGTGCCTAATGTAGATTGGAATCTTGTTCCAAAGCATGGGAAGTCTCTGGGACAGGAATCTATCCCTCCAGAATGTCCTATTTATTGTTGTGGTGAGGTTTAGATCCCTACAGCATGTGGCTCGAGGGGATAAGGTTTTCTTTAGGTGGAGCATGTCCATCAATTCTGGGTTGGACATGGCCTTGTATGTCAGGCAGAGATCACCTCTGAGTAGGCGGTATGCAACAGAGTACAGCTAGAGTTTCTTCAGTTGAGCTGCATAGGGCATCTGTTTGAGGCCAGTGATCCTCTTGGTAAGGTACTTCTGTGGTCTTTCCAGCTGTTGCAGGTGTCTAGTAAGATACATCCCAAATGGGGCATTATACTCTATGATGGGTCTGATGAGCGATGAGTAGAGGGGCACAATGACCTCTTTTCATCTTGATGTGAACCCTTTTGTGATTACGTGGGCCACATAGAAGGATTTTCTAACCAATCTGGCAATGTGATTATCAAAGGTGAGATTACTATCTACTTGGGTCTCCAGATCCCTTATTATGTCTTCCGTATTTAGGGGACCACCACCTGTGGTAGTTTGTGGGTACTTTGTTTTTTCCAAAGGGGATGACTATGCACTTTTTGGCATTTAGCTTGATGCCATGATTTTGACACCAGGTATCCATCTCAGTGAGACCCTTTTGGAGGATGTCTTTGTCAGCCGGAGAGTCAACTATAGCCCCTAGTTTGCAGTCGTCTGTGAACTTGGTCAGCCATAGTCCTCTTGTGCTTGCCTGTACCTCTGAGAAGTATATGCCGAACAGGAGGGGTCCTAGGATTAAGCCCTGGGGAACGCCACTTGTAACCGGTTTAGAGTCTGACCTAGCTCCTGCAACTCTCACCATGTGGCTTCTGTCCGTGAGCCAGCTGGCAACCAATCTTGTGACGTAGGGGTTTATGTTCAGGCTGATAAGCTTGTCTATAATACCAGAATGGGGAATGGTGTCGAAGGCCTTTGCGAGGTCTAGGTAGGCTGTGTGTACCACCTTTCCCTTGTCTATACCTTGGTAACTGTCTCAAAGAATTCTGCCAGGTTTAGGAGGCATGATCTGCCCTTAACAAAGCCGAACTGGGTAGGGTCCAGTGTTTGGAGGTTCCCAATGTCTCTGTTAATGAGTTCCATGATGATGTGCTTCATAGCCTTGCAGACCAAGCTAGTCAGGCTTATAGGGGAATAGTTCCCAGGGTCTGAAGTGGCTCCACCTTTGTGGAGCGGAATAACCGTTGCTGTGTGCCACTCTATGGGTAAGTAACCTGTGGAGAGGCTGAGTTTGAACAGTGTGTTTAGGTGAGGGGTTAGTTAGTCTTTGAGCTCATGTAGGACACAGCCTGGGACACCGTCCAGTCCCACTGATGCTGTATTTTTGGCTTTGGAGAGGGCTGTTTTAACCTGAGTGTCTGTGATTTCAGGGACTCTACATTCTTCTGGTATGGTTATAGGCCCTTTTGGGGGTGAGAGGGGGTGAAGTTTGCACTGAATCTGTCTGCCAGGATGTTGGCGATATCAGTCGGTTCAGTGTATTTTGTGCCATTCTGCATTAACTCCGAGCATTGCCACTTAGATTCTTGACATAGTTAAAGAATGCCTTGTGGTTATCTTTGGAGTCCTTGGCAATTTTTCTTTAGAAGCTAGCCTTGGATGATTTTATGAGGGATCGTAGTTTCTTGCTGATACTGATCAGGGATGTCTTCCCTTCTTGGGATTTTATTCTTTTCTGTACTAGTTTCCTCCTTCTATTGTATAGCTTGTTTAATGCAGGAGTCCACCAGACTGGTTTCCTTTTTTTGGAGGAGTGAGTCTTGGTTTTGCTTGGGATGGCACAATCCATGCATTCTTGTAGGTGCCCGTAGAATGCATTTTTAAAGGATTTTGCAGTTTGGACAGTGTTATTCTTCAGCATGGGGGCTTTGAAACTTTCAACCTCGGTCTTAAGTAACATAAAGTTTGTTATTGAAAAGTTTTTCACGGTGGTTTCCTTGTCCGGGGTGGGGGCAGAATGTGGATATCCAAAGTGATTTGTTTATGGACAGATCTAACCAGTGAAGGGTTGACTTCCGGTGTGGAACACCGGTCGCCCACGTTGGTGATGACCAGGTCCAATATGTTGTCACCTCTGGTGGGAGTGCTGACCAGTTGAACCAGGGCGTTTAGTTTATAAATTCTAGGAAATGTTGGGCAAGGGAGTTAGTACTTGAGTAGTTCTCCCAGTTAATGTTTGGGTAATTGAAATCACCCAGTACTAGGGTGTTTGGTAGGACCTTTATGTTTCCCAGTGTGTCCAGAAATGCGGAATGGGGGTCCTGGGACATGGTGGGTGATCTGTAGCAAGCTACAATCTGAACTGCAGTTTTGCTCATTGTTAGTTGCACTTGGATAATCTCTGAAGCATTGTGCTGTGCCACTAAACTGGAGGTGTGGGTATCCTTTATGAATATGGATATGCCCCTACCTTTTGTATTTCGGTTCTGTGGCCGAAATGTATGGTATGAGTTGCAGCCTGGTAGTGCTGGAGTGCTCTCTGGTGCCTTAAACCAGGTTTCTGTTACTGCACATATATCGATTTTCTCCATACTGAGGAGTGCCTCGTGTTCCTGCATTTTGAGGTTTAGACTTCTGGCTCTGAGTAGCATTACCCTCAGTTTTTTGTTACTTGTGCTATTTAGGAGGAAAATACATTTCCACTGTGTAAATGATAGATCATGGTGGCCAGAGTAAGTATATTTTCCATACTTGCCTTAAGAATTAACATGGGTGTTAGTAGTTAATGCAATATGGATATTACAACAATCTGATTGATTATCCAACAATTTTAAATGGAAAACGAATGTTTGTCAATGGTAAGCTGTAAATCCTATTGGATGTATAGTCCTTAAACGGAGCAGGTAAATAAGATACAAGTTAAAGCAAATGTTTTTAAACAAAGGTGTATTTAGTTCAATAATGCCCACAGATACAAAATATGTGGAAAGTGTGCAAATGCATGCATGTTTCTGGAATTTTTTTTCTGATAATACATGCAAACTGAAAACTAATGTGATTAGCTAAGTATCATAGTTATACTGTCTGGGAAATGTTACATACAGAATATGTTTGTCAACTGAGAGTTATAGAAGTGCCTCAAAACAGTTACGTAATTTATATAATTTTGTAGTTTGGACTATTAGTAAAAAAAACATAATGGAGTGGAGCCTAGATGGCCAACTGAGAGCAGTGAATTTGAGAGCTCCATAAACTAGTATAATAATATAGGAAAGTTTTATTATTTTCAAGTTTAAAATGTCAGAAATCTATAGATAAACTACTAAACTATATAAATATCAATTTTGGTGGAGATATACAAACATTTTCCTGTCAAGTAACTTGGAGATATATTGAGTCACTGGATATGAACAACTCAAGGAATTTTCATCCAGATGCTGCTTTGAAAAAAGAACTGCAATTGATGACCTCTTCCTTACAGGAACTATTTTTGAAGATGGATAATGACTTAGAAAACCTCAAATTAAATTCTCAAAAACAGACTGATACTCTTAAGGAACTATTACAGTAACACCATACAAACATAACAAATATAGAGACTTCTCTAAATGACATTGAAGGGAGACTCAAAGAGGAAGCATTCCAAAAAGAATTTCTGCTTAAATAGAATGGCTGCTTAACAAAATAGATGACTTAGAAAACAGGGAAAGGAGAAACAACATAAGGATCTTTGGTCTGCCTGAAAACAGTGAAGGAAAAGACATTATTTCATTCTTAACAACCTAGATTCCTGAATTTTTAGACTTGAAAGAGGGACTTTCATTTGGAATTGAAAGGGTGCATAGAGCACTGAGAAAACCTGCTTCTAACTCAGCAAATACTCCACCTAGAGCCATAGTTATACAAATTCCTTCATTTCTGGACAAGGAACTAATATTAAAATCTACTTGGAGAAAATCACCCTTAAAATACAATCAAAGCCTGATAAGGTTTGACAATGATTATTCTTCCAGAATATAGAACAAAGGAAAAAAGTCTGGCAAAAATAAAACTGTTGAAACAAAACAACATCAAAGCATAGCTGGACTTTCCAGCCAAGATAACAATACTTTTTGCCAATGAGATGTGAACCTTTAATGACTTAGAAAAAGCTACTATATTCATCAAAAACAACAACATAGTGTCTATCCCAGAAGAAATGGAATGTATGGCCCCCTACTCTTAAAAGAATAAAAGAAACAAATCCTTTGACTGATGCTAGAAAGAAGAAACAAAAAACTGATTCCAAGACAGCTGTCCCAAAAAATAACTCTTACAACTACAACTCACTTGTCAACTGTTTTTTTTTTAAAAGGAGGGTGTCTTAAACAACTGAGAAACACTAATGATTTATTCAGAACGTTCAAAGAGTCCAATAATTCTTTACAAACAAAGGTAGGTCAAGATGGATTACTATTTACATTATATATATATATATAAGCCAAACAAAGCAACATATAATACAAACATGTAAGTTTCTATTCCCTTACTTGAACTCAGTGAATTCTTATCTTCTTCATTTTTCATTGATTTTACTTATAATAATTTAAGTAATTAATTAACTAATTCAACAAGGTACCATTCATCAGAGTTCAGACTCAAATGTAACAAATTAATATGATATATAATAGCAGTAACAGTAGAGTGTTTTGAAAAAAAAAATACTGTCATGGAGACTAATGCCTTCTTCAGTTAAAGTATGATTTAGAAATGTCATGTATATCCTGGTTAAATAATAGTAACAAGCTCTTAGTACAACTGTCATCATTAGTCTGTTTAAATATAGTTAATATCAATTATGGCAGGTATCACAGCTACAAGTGCTGTTTAATCAATCCTGATATGGTGTGCGTGGACGCAGCTGTGTATGGCAGCTAGCACAAATGTCATTATTATTCTGTCTAAACATAGTTAATATCAAGTATGGCAGGTATCATAGCTTTGAGTGCTGTTTGATCAATCCTGATATGGTGTGCGTGGATGTAGCAGTGTCTGACAGCTAGTACAAATGTCATTATTATTATGTTTAAACATAGTTAATATCAATTATGGCAGGTATCATAGCTTTGAGTGCTGTTTGATTAAGCCTGACATGGTGTGTGTGGATGCAGCTGTGTCTGGCAGCTGTTGTATGTTTTCGTTTCCTTCTCCGGGAAGCTGTGGGTTGCAGCTTGTGATCGAGGTTTACTGATGCTTGTGTATAAGGAATAAGCATTTGGTGTTTTAGCCTGGATCCAGGGGAAGGGGGTGGATAAAACTGTGATTTGGGATATTTTGGCAGAGAAATGTTTGTTTTTACATCTGCTGAGTGAGAGGTGGGAAGGCTTGAAGAATATGTTATCTGTTGTTGTGGCGGCTTGTTGGGAGTTTTTTTTTTTTTTTTTATCTGTTTGCTCTCCATTCTTTTCCTGGCTGTTGCATCGCTTAAACGGATGGAATTTAGGCTTGAAGTTGCAGTGAAGTGAAGCTTTCCTTCAGGTGCATCGTGAGCCTCTGGTATACAGTATACAGACACACTAACAGAAACAGACGCTCCCAGGTTGCTATGGTCATGAAGACAGAGTGACAATAATGTTTAACGGCTCTGTGGAGCCTCCGAGATGATTCTCGGCAATGAAGTTTTTGGTTTAAAAAAATATATATATAATAAAAGGGCTGTTTTAAACCACATGTACACATATTGGTGGTCTCCCAATACTTCATTTAGTTGATTAAGTTGATTCTTGATAAAAAAACATTAAATAAAATAGTAATAAGCGCAATTTTATATTTAAAATGTATTTTAGTCGAAACACATTAAGGACTTACATAAGAGTGGAAGTCTGAGTTATTGTGAAAGACTAAGAGCACTTGGTCTTGTGCAGTACGCTTTGCAGTGGTTTGGGAGGTGAGCTTCCTCGGACGTGTTGGGCATATGGAGATAGCTGATCTAGGGGGGGTTGGGGTTGCCGGGAAGTGCTACAGAGAGTCATCACATTTCCTTTGTGGAAATATCTGTGGGAATTGAAGGTGTGTTGAGTGGTTCACTGGCAGAGTAGCCACTGGATGGAACAGGCTGGTAAAATGGAACAAGACAAATATTGGTTTGGATATTTTAAGAACAGCCTGGAAACACACCACATGAACTAGTGAATGATATTCTGGCAAAATTGGATGGTCATTGCTGCCTGTGCTTGAAGTACTGATATGTGTGTGTGTAAGGATGGAAATATATTTATAACAAATAAGAAACTAGAAGGGTCTCATAATTTAAAGTCTATGGACTGTATTAACATGCTTGAAAGCAGCTAATAATAAAAATAAGCATTACAGCTTGTGGTCTGTCAAATAACTAAGCAACAGCCAAAAACACACACACACACACACACACACACACACACACACACACACACACACACACACACACACACAAAATAGTTACGTAATGTATGATTTTAGTAAATCTAGACATAAAATATATAACTGTCATATAAGATGAAGCAGTCTGCTGAATTTAGATATTAAAGACAGGATTTAATAACATGGGCTTGTGTATAATAATACTACTGTCTTAACTTGTCATAAACGACTACATTGAACATCAAGGGGAAGCATGATGATTTTCTTACATAAGTAAATATGCATAAGTCATGTAATTGCTTTAACTTGAATTGTAGTTTGTTTAACCCATCTTGACCATATATAATACTTAAGCGGTTACCAAGGTAACTAATGTTTTATGCATGACATCAAACTGACAAAGTTGTTCAAGAGAAACAGTAGGAAGAACTTGAAATGTCACAGAATGTAACAATCGTATTCTGAACAAATAGTATTACATTGAAAATAATCACTCAGTTTAACATTTGCTGATTATACAAAATAGAATTTTGCCATTTAAATCTAAAAACTTTCAGTATATGTCATAAAACAGTAATTTATTAATATGGAAAGGGAACTTATAATCATTAATCACAATAAGTGAATTTGTTGTTTTTAACCTATAATTTCACTCATTTTATAATAAGAAATTGCAGATATGAAAATCCTTATATGTAGGAAATGTGGGGAAGAGGGATGCATTAATAATTAAGATGCACTAACTTTCATCAATGCTCGCATAAAACAAACTTGATGCTTTAAGTAAGTTAGCAACAAAACAAAGTGATTACATAAATGCTGGCAAACAAATATAACTTCTGATATATCCAATAAGATACATTGTATAATAAACATTAGGTATAAATATTATTACCATCTATTTATATTAAGTAAGAGGTTTCGAAGGACTTCAGCAATAAGGGTGAATATGTTAAATAACTGTGTGCTACAATCTTTTACTGAGGTTTTATACATTATAAATCCTACTTTACTACGATTGAGTTGCTCATCTATCTTTCATGTAAATATTAATTGCTTATACAATAAGTAGACATTTATATTGTATTAGAATTCTGTCTAATCAACAATAGTACTATATATGTTCAAAATAATATAAATATTGCTTATTCCTATTACAAATATTCTCCATATAATTCAATTTATGGAGCTCAGATGTTCTGGATTGTCAAGGTATGAGTGATAATCTAATGGACTTAGGTTTATCCATCAGATAAGGAATGATTTTCATTCCATGGCTAGTGCGGATCTTAGTTTTAACATTTATTAATTTAAATTTGTTATTTCACAAAAAAACATTTTTAGTATGCCAGACCAAAGCATTACTTTATTGGTAAACACTCAAAATATAAAACTGATAATTTCCTTTAAAAGCTGAAACATATACTTTATAGTTATCAGAGGAAAATAATATAGAGAGGTACGGAACAAGGTGAACGCCCAATCCAAGCAGCCAAAAATAAGATAAAAATCAAACAGGGTATTAGGGCGAAACACAGCTCAAAGGAGTAGTAAAATAAAATGTCATTAATCCGTCTCATCAACCTTCAGTCACCACAGCTAATCCAAGAAATAGACGTCCAAAATAAAAGTCAGTTTTCTTTATTGCACACAGGTACCAGAGTTAGTGCTTTCACCTTTCGGTTTCATCAGACTCACTACAGGGTACAAAATCAATGAGTCTTAAATACTTCTAAAGGCGGGAAAAACACTCAATTAAGCTTCTTAACAACAAGCTCTATCAATAAAAATCATTAGCAACAAGCTCTATCAATAAAAATTCATACATACATACTTAAAAACATACTTAAAAATTCAAATGCAATAAGCCTGTTTTTGTCACTAAACATACTAACTAGAAATAATATTAAAATAAACAATAAATAAATCATCAGACACAAACTACATACTTATTTAACTCTAAGTCTCCTCATCCTTAAAAAAGGTTTCAAAGAGAGCTTAGCATTAAGACCAGGGGTCATGTCTGACCTCAGCTTCAAAATCCAAGCATTCTCTCTACTCTCAGTGATAGCCCAAATATCACCGCCTCTACTAGTAACATTTATGTGGCCAAATAAACAAGGTCTCTGGACATACAATCCCCTCTAGCCTTGAAGGGGTATGAAATATGGGTAGTGGGATGTATAAAGACAGAGTCCCCACAAATAAAATCACAAAAATTGCATTTACCACACTTCATAGTTCCATGTGGAAGCATGGTTTCAGGATTGTTAGTCATCCTGTCACATAATAACCTTTTAATATTCCTCTTGTTCTTGTACCTAAAACGTGGGCAATCACCAACTATACCTCTAATATGTGGATCCACCATCAGAATGTCACAACATCCTTAATGTCACCTACATCTTTGGTAAAAAACAGTGAGAAGGCAGTAGAGCTACTAACAGTGGTATCAGAAGCACCTGGTGTGCCCACATTAATTTATTTGGCTACGTGCAACATCTGCTCGTCATTTTATGTTGGCAAGACGAACAGATGTTTGAGGGATCGAATGCGTGAGCATATGTATAACATCAGGATTAACAATGGTACTAATGCACTGGCCAAACATGTCATGGATACAGACTGTACACATACATTTAGCTTCAGGATCATTGAGACTATAAATGTTACTAGTAGAGGCGGTGATATTTGGGCTATCACTGAGAGTAGAGAGAATGCTTGGATTTTGAAGCTGAGGTCAGACATGACCCCTGGTCTTAATGCTAAGGTCTCTTTGAAACCTTTTTTAAGGATGAGGAGACTTAGAGTTAAATAAGTATGTAGTTTGTGTCTGATGATTTATTTATTGTTTATTTTAATATTATTTCTAGTTAGTATGTTTAGTGACAAAAATACGCTTATTGCATTTGAATTTTTAATTATGTTTTTAAGTATGTATGTATGAATTTTTATTGATAGAGCTTGTTGCTAAGGATTTTTATTGATAGAGCTTGTTGTTAAGAAGCTTAATTGAGTGTTTTTCCCGCCTTTAGAAGTATTTAAGACTCATTGATTTTGTACCCTGTAGTGAGTCTGATGAAACCGAAAGGTGAAAGCGCTAACTCTGGTACCTGTGTGCAATAAAGAAAACTGACTTTTATTTTGGACGTCTATTTCTTGGATTAGCTGTGGTGACTGAAGGTTGATGAGACGGATTAATGACATTTTATTTTACTACTCCTTTGAGCTGTGTTTCGCCCTAATACCCTGTTTGATTTTTATCAGAGGAAAATGTTTAATAGTCACAATAACACAATAATACATAGTCTAAATAACCTAAGATGGATTTAACTTTATTATCTTTGAATACCAGTGGCTTAAACAATCCTAGCAAGAGATTAAATCTACTGAAATATTTAAAACTGAACAAAGCACAAAGTGTCTTCCTTCAAGAAACTCATTTCAAAACAAATGATAATTACAAATGGAATCCTAAGGAATATATGACATTGGAACAATCCACTTACAATACAAAGACAAAAGGGGTAACAATTTTATGGAAAACAAATGTGATTAACCCATAAATCATTTATAAGTATGAAGATAAAGAAGGCCCTATGGCATTAGTAATAGTTAAATATAATAACACAAAATGGACCCTAGCCAATCTATACTGGTTCCCAGGCATTGGAACAGGAACTGTTAAAAAACACTTTCCAATAATTATAAAGGCAACTTAATATTAGGAGAAGATTTTAAATGTATATTTGATATTTCTGAAACTACAAATAAAAGACCATTGGGTAAATCTGCTGTATCAAAAGCTTTAAACAAGTGGGTAGAAGCATTTCATCTTGTAGATACTTTCAAATTTAAAGAAGTTAAATCTTTGTTGTTTTTCCATCAAGATCACATATTTGGTACCCAAACTAGAATAGATAAAATATTTGCTGCCTATAAGTTACACTCTAAAATCATTAATTTCTCAATCACTCCCTGCCCCTTTTCAGACCGCAATTCATTAATACTAAAACTTCAAAATGGGTACAAACCATTAATCTTTAACTCCAGAATTCCAGCATATATAACTAAAATTAAAGAGTTCAAACCCTGGTTATTATCTGAATTACAGTTCTTCTTAGATATTAATTACACCACAGAGATTAATAAAATAATGATATGGGACTCATTAAAAGCTTACATATATGGTAAAACCCTAACTTGGTATTAAAAAATATGAGAATGGGATTCTGAATTATTAGATCTACAATCCAAACTTTTGTCAGTAAAAGCTGAATATGAAAAAGAAAGTAGAAGTATTAAACAATAAATATAATGAAATTCTAATACATAAAACTAGTTTAGCTTTAGAAAAACTAAAAATTAATACCTTGGCCACTTCTCCCAAATATCTACATAATTTATCCACAAGAATCAAAATGCAATCAAAAGCTAATAACATTAAAAGTAACTTCCATGAAAAGAAAGGGAAAATGTCTCGGATATTGGTGACATTCTTGATGCTTATAGAAATCACTATCTGGAACATTTCCAAAAAGAAAATATACATATTGATCAATTAAATCTACATGTAAAATGTTGTAATATAAAAAAATACCAGAAAATTTTAAACTAGATTTGCACCCATATCCTACAAAGAAATTACAGATACAATAAAAGAGTGTAAAAATAATAAAGCTCCAGGTATAGATGGCATAATTATGGAAATATATAAAGTTTTTCCTTCAACGATACTAGCCCTCTTCCATAAACTCTATTAGAAATTCAGTCACAAGCTTTAATACCACGCACTTGGAGATATTCCTTAATCACACCAATCCAAAAGGAAAACAAATCCCCAAACCTCTGTACTTCACATAGACCTATATCATTATTAAATAATGACTATAAGATATTTATGACAACATTAACTAACAGAATGAAAATACCACTATCCAAAACAATAAATAATGATCAGAATGGATTTATATATCATAGTCACACACATGAGAATATTAAAAGGATAATTTCTCTTATAGATTATGTTAATAAAGAGAATAAAAAAAACACTCATAACTGGCTTAGATATAGAGAAAGCCTTTGATTCCCTAAATTGGGACTATTTATTCAAAATCTTAATGCTATTTGAATTTCCTGCATCGTTTGTTCATCTCCTAAACAATATATATGCAAATAATTTAGCATATGTCAAGTTAGGTCCTTTTACCTCTGAATCTATACACATAACAAAAGGCACTAAACAAGAATGTCCCATATCACCAATTCTATTTGCTCTGCTATTGAAATATTGGCAGATTCAATATGTAACAATATAAAAATCAAAAGAATAGATGTTTATGAACAATACAGTTCTAAAGTAATGCCATTTGCTGATGACATATTACTAACAGTATCTAATACAAAAGAGACATTAGAAGAATTACATATATTAATTGACAAAATTCACATGACTTCAGGACTCCATTTCAATAAATCAAAATCAAATTTTTTATTTTTAAATAAAAAAAAGAACTGCATACTAACGGGGATCACATCATAGCGAAACAAGAATCTACCTTAAAATAATTAGAAATTGAGTTATGCAAGGATAATAATGAGTTAGTCTCAAAAACTACAATAATTTCATCAATACAATTAAAATCTCTGGACAAATGCAACAAAATAATATTAACATTTGAAGATAGACTACAGTTAATAAAAATGGTTTACTGCTCAAGATCCTATATATAGCCTTGGCAATACAACTGTTATCAGAAAGGAATATACTTAAAGAAATACATTCATGCCTAATAAAATTTTTATGGTTTCCCAAAAGAAAGAGAATAGCTTTAATATATCATATCAGACCATGGAAACAGGAAGGACTAAACTTTCCTGATATAGAAACATATATAAAAGCATCAATATTTAAAACAATCTCAAACTGGATAAGTCCAAATTACTCTGCAAATTGGCAAGAATTACTAACTGTAATATCAATAAATGAATTTGATTTACAAAAAAATTTTCAAATAACAGATAAAAATAATTTGCCATGGCACATATTATGTATTAGTATGCAATATAACATAACTAAACCCACTAAAACTCATATGATTAATTATTACATTGACTCATTTAGGAAAAATATTAATGCAGATATAGATTCAAAAATCTGATTTGATCTTTTAACACCATTTATAGCCAGAAAGAATTTTCCACATAAAATATACAGAGAAATTATTAATGCCTGGGAACAGAAAGGATTTGTTTGCTGGCTCCACTATATCAAAGAACTAAAATTTTAGATATGCAAGTTATAAAAACAACATACAAAATTCCACAACAGGACTGGCTAACTTTACAGAGTATTCTGTCATATTCGCAAGATTTAAGTAGAATAATTAACAATTTTCATTTAAAGAAATACCTAAATTTACGAAATACATATATGAAATCATACATAATGACTTTGACATGGGAAACAGTATTTCAAAATTTTACAAAATATTGATAAACTATAAAACAACACCCAAAACCTCATATTAGAAATATATAACAAAAGGACAGGTCTATATTAAAAGACTAAAGAGGTGTTCGCTTCTTGGTCGACACGTAATGAGCAAACGCATTAAAGCGCGAACGCTCAAAACAGCGATTTCTTTCCCTGGGAAAGAAATCACTTGGCCATCCCCATGTGTTCGCCCCTTTCCTCACTGTAGTGCGATCTCGGAGTTGGTATATTTAGTTAGAGGGGGTGTGGGGGGCAAAGCCCCCCACATTGTTATGTTTTAAAGTGTGTGTATGTGTGTGTATGCATGTGTGGGTGTTTGTGCTAGTGGTTTCTTTCCCAGAGAAAGAAACCGCTGTTTTGAGCATTCGCACTTTAGTGCATTCGCTCATTATGTGTTGACCAAGAGGTGTTAGCTGAAACACCTCTTCAGTCTTTTAATATAGACCCCAAAAGGACACTCAATACAGTTAACTGAAGATATTAAAACAAATATCTTATTACCAATAAAATATACATCCTTTACACAATACTGGAAAGTTTTTAATTGGAAATGCTTGCAGAGAGCATTCTTAACCCCAGACAAAATCAGTAAAATTAGTTCTTCCATAAAAGGAATATGTTGGAGATCTGAGCAAGTACACAATGCAGACTGGAGCCACATTTTCTTTGACTGTGTTAAAATTAAGCCATTTTAGAATGGTATTAATAACATTCTACAAGCTTTATTTAATGAATCATTTTATTTAACTAAAGCTCTTGTATTATTAAATGTGAAAGAAGGTCCTCATTTGAATAGGTCAAGCATGTTTCTAGTATGGACTACACTTGCAATTTCAAGGAAGTGTATAACAAGAAGATGGAATACAAACAAATACCAACTTTGATAACTTCTACAGCCTACCGAAGACCATAGCATTATTGGAAATTAAAATTAAAGAACTAAGAATTTATCCAAACCATTTATCTACAACCCTTGGGAAAAAGTCTTATCGTTGATTGACACTATACAATTGATCAGACGCTCTGATAATGGATTGGACATTAGGATGTTATAGTGTCAGGCTAATGTAACTAGTGTACATAGTTATTTAAGATGTTATGTATAAATACTGTGGAATTAATTTAAATGTATTTGAAAAATAAAAAAAAAATGTGAAAAAGAAATATACCATAATGTGAAGAAATAAATGGAAACTTACTCAGAATAATTACTTTAACATAAACTTGTGGGCTGTTCTTTAAGTTAAAGTTTGCATATTTTTCAAGTGGTTTGCTATTTCTGGAAACTTTATTAATGTATGTGACCTTCTGGGGAAATAGGTTGTGCAATAATATAAGCATATAAATGGTGCATAACACTAGGGTTGACTGAAAATGTGTCACTTCATAAAAGATGTGGTTAACTGGTTAAAATTTCTGATTGGACTTCTGTAACACAAAACTAAACATGAAATTAGTCACAATGAAGATCTGCTGACTGAAAACAGATTGGACTGTGTTTTGGTGGCATTGTGCCCATTGTGAGAAGAAGAATGACTTTAAAGCAGCTTTGTTCGACTGATTTCTCAGTAGAACAAGCAAAAACAATCATAGCTCTTAAGGTAGACAATCACGCTAAAGACGATTGCATTTCCATTGCTTATTACTGCAAATGTGATTTCCCCTGGAGATTTAAAGTTGTCACACACTAAGATAATATATCTGACAATGCAGCACAATTTCAGCTGCCCATGGCATTATTTTTTAGTGTATTTTCTCCAGGTGTATATGATGTTTATAAAGGAAGTGACCCCATTCTGGCTCAGTTGAGCAGTGCAGTTGTGCAGCGGTAGCATTGTTGCCTCACCGCAAGAGGTTCTCTGGTTCGATTCTCGTCTGGCGTGCCTTCTGTGCGGAGTCTGCATGTTCTCCCTGCATTCATGTGAGTTTCCTCTGGGTGCTCCGGTTTCCTACCACGTTACAAAGACATGCATTTGGAGCTTTTCTCCCCGGGTCACCGCTGAAAATTGGCTTCATTCCAAGTTGGGCTTTCCTGGTAAACAAATGTTAAATAAATAAATTCCAAAGTCATTCCATATTTCATTTTCCTGGAATCAGTGTTACTTCAGTCTTTGATGTTTTCCTAGGGTGCTCTTACTGGCACCTACCATGTACACAAGAATAACATACTATAGATGGTACTGTGTTACCTCTGCTGGCAGTACATTTAAATATGTTCCCAAGACTACTGGAACTATGTGGGTGACCTTGTTCCAGACTGTACTGGTCTCAAACTGACTTACTTGGTGTTCTACAAATTTATGTCTCTGGGGATGCAGGACATTATATCCTGTTAGACAAGGACAGTGACTTTATTCTTTGACAGAATTAGAAAAAAACAGTCTGAGTGTTTAGTTAGACACTGTCTGCATTTCACCTCTTTGCAGGCTCCCCAAGAAACCTAACTGACTAGCAAACCAAGTGTGTATATGGGTCACTTCAGTTTAATTTTCGCCATCTGTGGATTCCCCCGCCCCACTTTTATTTCTCCAAATCTTAAGGATTTTTTTAATGTCATAGAAAAAATGGACCCTATTTCTAATTCTATATATATTTAAAGCTCATTATATCAGTACTGTTTCAGTTTTTAATGTTTGCCAAGACAGCTCTTCTCAGCTGCTGATATATCCAGGACTGCCTCCTTCTGCTTGTGAAAGACAGTGACATTACAGAAACTGTGTTTAACTTAACTTGTCATAGGAGCACCACAAATATGCAACACAAGATCGTGCCTTCTTTTCCATGGCTTACTGATGTGGTGTGCTGACGTGTTGTCAGCGAGAAATAAAACAGATGTACAAAAAGTCGAAAAAATATGTCTGTGCATGGCATGCACCAGTCAAACAGATGTCCTGTGCATGGCATGCACCAGTCCAAGAAAGATGTCCTGTGCATGGCATGCACCAGCCTAAAAAAGATGTCCTGTGCATGACATGCACCAATCCAGAAAATATGTCTTATGCATGGCATACACCAATCCAGAAAAGATGTCCTGTGCATGGCATTCACCAGTCTAGAAAAGATGTCCTGTGCATGGCATGCACCTGTCCAAAAAAGATGTACTGTACATGGCATGCACCAGTCCAGAAAATATGTTTTGTGCATGGCATGCACCGGTCCACAAAAGATGTCCTGTGCATGCAAGTGCCAGTCCAAGAAAGATGTCCTGTGCATGGCATACACCAGTCCAAAAAAGATGCGCTGTGCATGTTACGCACTAGTCCAAAAAAAAGATGTATTATGCATGGAATCCACCGATCCAAAAATGATATACAGTGGATGGAATGCACCAGTCCAAAAAAGATGTACTGTGGCTGATACGTGTCAGTCCAAAAAAAATATACAGTGTATGGCATGCACCAATCCAAGCAAGACATACTGTACATGGCATGTGCCAATCTGCAAAAGATGTACTGTGCATGGCATTTGTCAGGCCACAAAATATATACTGTTAAGAGCTAACAAGCAATTAGGCAGCTCAGAGCAATTTTTAGAAAGTAATTAAAATAATATACTAGAAACCAGACTGGTATCTGTCATGTGATGATCTCTTCAAGTATATATCAAGTGATGACTTCTTAAAATATTTGTCATGTGATGATCAGTGACGTTTGGATTAAGTATTTAAAGCTGCTCAATTTATTTTATATTCAGTTGTGATGAAGGCCAAGTTTTATGGACAAAAGTGCTTAATTGGATATTAAATTGGTATTCCCATTTTTTGAGTGTTTTTTTTTTATTTTTATTAAGTGTTTATATTTCTGGAAGTATTTTTGTTTTACTGTTTGCTTCCTATGCTTTAGTAATAATGACGTTGCTATTGCTTTTTTAAACTACATTTGAAAATTAAAAAAGTAAAATTCCAGCAGAATTCCACACATTTTATGATTTGAAGAGTTAAAAAGGTGTATCATCATGTTGCACTTTTCCCCATCTGCTATAATTAATCTGCAGCTCTTTTCATCATAATCCTGGTTGTGAGAATAATGGTTCTGATAATCCTTCAGTAAGGCAACTTCTGTGGCATTAGCAGGTATAAATTAATACAAAATGAAAAATATACAATGTAATGGGGTCGTTTTTTTCTGTGCAAGCCTTCTGTAAAACATACTAGATTTCTGTTTTATTCATCTCCTGATTATGTTTCTAGATTTTTTAAAACTGAATTGCATAAATTCTTACCTACAAACCACACATTCTTAGGTAGTTCTGGTGGCACTGAGGGATAAATCCATGACTACAGCCTGGGTGACCTGAGTTCAGTTAAAGGCTCAGGCACAAGACAAAGCTAGAAGGGGGATGGTGGGCATATCTGTTCTGGAGGGCAGAGCTGGCCATGTACTGCTATGATCACTTAGAGCCGGGAGAGGGATACAAATGTGCAACCTGGTGGAAGGGGGCACCTTTGTGGTAGGCTTCAGGGCAGATGCGTGTAAACATGCACTCATACAATGAAAAAACTGTAGGCATCTATAGTGATCCAGACTGCATGTCCTCTTGCCAAGAGATGAGGTTAGGGCTGTTACAAATGCCCTCATCACCAGGATGCTGGCAAAATCACTAAATAGTCCTTTGGCTGCACAAATGCTAGTTCCTTCCAGACAGGTCTCATCCTAATGCTGAGTAAAACTGGGAGAATGAGTAGGCTTTGTCCAATGAGGGGAGGGGAGCTGATGTGCTGTAGGCATTGGGACAAAAAGTATACAGGAAAGATAAACACTGGACAACCTGAAACTAAACAAGCTATCTGATTCAGTTTATATTAGGAAGCAAGTTTCGCTTTTCACTTTATTTTAGTTAATCAAAAGATGAAATAAAAACAAGCCACAAACCACATTGAACTAGATCACACTAAATTACCTCACTTTGGTCAATGAGAAGTTTTGCAGGACTCTAAACATGATCATTTCTAATATAATAGTTTGAGCATTTGTTTTCTATTGTCAGTTTGGAATGTTATTTCCACCCAATCAAACATTTAACTGAAAATACTGCAGCAAAGGCTTCTTAAAATGCTGATTAATTTCCTTTCCTTATCATCCCAGGAACTAATAGCAATGTCAGTATTCTTATGAATACTGTAAGACCAGAAATTCATCATTAAACAGACTATTCAAATAATTTAAAATAAGAATAAGGTGTCGATGATGTACAAGAAAGCAGGATCTCTACATTTTTTATGAGAAAATATTTGTAGGAAATAAATACAAGGAAATTCCATCTCCACAGCACAAAAGTATAATGCCTCATTGTGACCTAGGCACCCAAGATCGATTAGTGATCTGGCTGCTGGGGTAGCCAGCATGGAAGTGTAGGAGAGAGTAGTACATGCCTGCTCACTTGGTCGGGAGGAGAGGGGCAAGCTGACTCCATGATTGTATCCTCACAGAGTGCAAGACACACCGCATGCAACTGATGGACAGAAACGCCCATGCCCATCAAACAGTGCATTTCACAGTAGCAGCTTTCAGAAGAAATGACAGTGTAAGTGCAATAAAGAGATAGCACCCTGTTACAGGTTCATAGGAGGTTACTAGGCTAATGGCCCTAAAGCCTTTACAAGCCTTTACAGGCCTAGCCATATTTATCCCAAGTTTCCCCAACTGTCAGTGATTAAGTGAGTAAAGTTTGCAGTGGTAAGGATGTACGGTAGTTAATACCAACTTCCTCAGTCCAGGAGTACATGGGCACCCCCCCCCCCAGGAGTGGAGTGGAGTGAATTTGTGTTCATTCATCCTAGGTCAATGGACCTCTCCATCATGACCTGTTCATGTCAGAGGCTAGGTTAAGATCCCTGGAGCGAGTGACCTTACTGCAGTTTGATTTACAGGTCACCCCTTAGCAACATGTAGGAGAAGGAATACAGTGACAGGGCCTTCAGTCTTTCTGCGTAAGACTTGTTTTGTGTATACTGTAATTTCTTGGTGAGAAACCTCTGTGGTTTGTCCAATTGTTGCAGGTGTCTGGTGAGGTACATGCAGAAGGGAGCAATATACTCCATTACTGTCTGATGAGGGCTGGGTGTAAGGGAATTATAACTTCCTTAGATCTGGATGGGATGCCTTTAATTATAAGATTATAACATAGAAGGATTTCCTTACTACTGTGACTACATGGTGGTCAAAGTTCAGATTGCTATCAACCTGAGTACCCAGAGCACGTACCACAGGGTCTATATTTGGTGGGGGGTGGGGTGCTGTCTATAATATAACTAGCACAGATGTCAGCTTTCCCAAAGGGAATAATAATGCGTTTTTTGCATTTAGCCTTAATCCATGGCTTTGGTACCAATCATTTGTCTGCATTAACCCTGAAGTATATTAACATTATTGGGGGACTCAATGACAGCTCCCAATTTGCAATCATCAGAAAACTTTTAGCCACAGGCTGTCCAGGTTTACCTGGACTTCTGAGCAATAAATTCCAAACAGTAAGGGGCCCGGCACAGAGCCCTGTGGTACGCCACTGGTCTTTTGCTAGAGGTGAGGTTGCCCTCTTTGACAGTATGTGTACTGTTGGTGAGCCAGTTGGCAACCTATCAGGTAATGTAAGGGTTAATTCCCAAATGAGGGAGTTTCTCTATAATACCTGAGTAGGGGATTGTGTCAAATGCCATGGATAGGTCAAGAATGGTGGCTTGCACTGTCTTACCCTAGTCCAGGGCCTTGGCGACTTTCTCAAAGAAGTAAACAATGTTTAGCAGGCATGATCTACCTTTAATGAATTTGAACTGGGCTGGGCCCAGAGTTTGGAGCATACCTGTGTCATTGTTAATAAGGTCCAGAATGATTCCTTCCACTGCTTTTTTTGATGAGGCTAGTCAAGCTTATAGGCCTATAATTCCCAGGGTCGGTTGATGGTCTTCCTTTGTGCAGAGGGATTACTGTTGCTAGACTCCATTCAGCCAGAATGTCGCCAGTTCACAGGCTGTGGCTAAACAGGAATCCAAGTTGGTCTGGTAGGTCATGTTTTAAGTTGCTTAAAAGGCAACCTGGCATGTTGTCTGGTCCCACTGATGCAGTGTTTTTCGCCCTGGAGAGCACCGAGATGACCTGCTCTCTTGAAATAATAGGCTGAGGAATGGCGGCAGGTATGTTTTGGGGGATGGCTGGAGGGGACAAGGGAGTGACGTTTGCTTCAGATACTCAAATCTGTCAGCTAGCAGGGTGTCTATTACTTCTGGATGGGTATGGGTGGTGCCATCCACAACCAGTCCAGCACATAGCTGGTATTCCCTTTTAGATTTTGGATGTAGTTAAAGAATGCCTTGTAATTATTGTTAACTAGGAAGGCTATGTTTGCTTTGTAATTAGCTCTGGAGGACTTGACAAGAGCTCTAATTTTTAAGCTAGAGAGATTTCTTCCTCTGCTGAGTCAGTTCCTTCTTGTTCCTGGACATTAGTCTCTTTCTCTTCTTGTATATCCTGCATATACTAGCGCTCCACCAGGGTGGCTTGTTTTTTTTGGCAAGACCTGGTTTTAATACTGTCAGGTTCAGCCAATTCTATACAACTGCTTAAGTGGTTAATCAGGTATACAGGACATTGGTGTACACCTCTGCATAGGAGTTCATGTTATCTGTGTTCAACGGGGCTTTGAAACTTCTTATACCATCACTTAGTAGGAGGTCATTTGTCTTTGAAAAATTCTTAAGCATTTTTGAGCTTGATGGGGGTAACCAGTATTATAATTACATTGTACAAGTCCTATTTATAGTCCAATCTTACCAGGGAGGACATCACAGGATGGGGAGGGGGGTTGCAATCTGTCCCATGTTAGTGAGTACTATGGCCAACACATTTCAGGTTTACTGACTAGCTGTTCCAGAACATTTGCACTGACAAAGTCCATGAATCTCTGAACCAACATGTTTGTGGTCATGTATGTTTCCCAGTTGATGATAGGATAATTAAAATCACCCATGAATAAGGTGTTGGGCTGTATGGCAAGTGACTCCAGTAAGTCCAGGTATGTGGTATGTTTTTACTGTTTCATCATGGGGTACCTATAGCTAGCTATGATGTAGTAGGGGGGCTTTGCCTACAGTTAATTTGACATGGAGTAGCTCAAGAGAGTCATGCTGTTTGACCAGTCTAGAGGAGTACTTATACTTAGTAAAGATGGAGACACCTCCTCCTTTGGTTCTTTCACACTCACTTTGTGGTCTGAATGTAAGGAAGGCATTGTAGCCCTGCATGGCCTGGGTGGTTTCCATGCCTTTTGAACCATGTCTCGGTGACTGCACAGACATCAGCATCTTCCAAAGTGAGGAGTGCTTCCAGGGAGTGCAGGTTCTTGTTTAGACTTCTATGATTAAGCAGCAGAACACTGAGTTTTATCTAGACAGGATTTTGTTATCTTGGGAGGTTAGTTACTTTGACACTGCCAAAAAAGGCACAGCAGGGGTGGGTAATGCCTTTGCCAGTATCCGAAAACCTAGAGGAGACAGGTACAGGCCATCTCTGGCAAAGCAGTGTGGCCTGTCGACCATGTCTTCCCAGGCTGACAGATACTGGATCCCCTTAGAATGACACCAGAAGATAAGCCAATTGTTAAAGTCAACGTTTTCTGTTTGAATTGTAGTATCATCCTTCAAAAAGGTCGAATGCTGCTTAAGACTAGGCTTATACCTGCCTGTGACACATAATCTGAAAACTCAGTCATGTCTCTTTTCATACAGTCCAATGAGATACATCTCAAGTCATTCACTCCCCACATGGACTATGACTGAGTTTGTCTGTTTGGCAATCAATTTGTCCTTATGTGAGAGTCTTGCCTCCAATTTCATAGTGTAACTACATCTTTCACATAAAGTATTTGTTTGTTTCAGGAGTAAGTGGCTGTTATTATACATGAGACAATTGCTACATTGCCTCAAGATGCCCGTGTCCAGCAGGCTGGCCAAAGAGACGATGGGAAACTGCCCGACCATGATAGCAGGTACTTAATGTATGTTTTATTAGGGAAGGGAATGGGTTCATTTGACAGGACTGTGCAGGTAGCACTGAGATACAAGAGGGACCTATATTTTGTGTAAGCTAAAGTTGATCAATAAGGTAATGCCGATCAGTGCATAACCGAGTTGCTCCTAGAGCGTCTATACAAGGGCACCACATAAATGCAAGGCTTAAATATGAGCAAAGACAAACAAGCTTTAAGCTAACTACCAATCAGGAAAGCACACAATAAGCCTTACACCAGCAATTCCCAACTCAGAAAGGCTAGATCAGTACACTTCTGCCACAAGGGTGCAGAAAACACCTTCTTAATGTAGAATAGTTGGTTTGTAGCCCAAGTGTAACAAGACCAAACAAACTACCTACAACTAACAGATACAATGTAATACAGTGCAATTAACTACTTAAAGCAGCAGGCAATATAGTTTTTTTTTAAACTGTTAAAGTACAGTCACAGTATATAAGAGAAATGCAAAATAATACTTATAGCCCTTTTTTGTGCTTCCCAACTCAGGCAGACCAGGTAAACACCTACTGTCACTAGATGAATAATCTCAGTCCTCCTAATGAAAAAGCACAGTAAAGGAGTGTCCAGAGTGAAATGCAAAGATACGGATACAGCAGTGTACTTTAAACAGTTATAAACGTGTGATTTTTCAATAAAAGTCTTCCTTTGCATAAACGAGCCAACAACCATTCAATTGTACAGGACAAGTAATAAAAAGCATTCACATATCATGATTTCATGGATGTCAGTCCAAACACTTTTTGCCCCAGCATCCAAGATGTTACAGAGGAATGTATTGCAAATTGCTAAGAAGTACAAATTGGCAAAAGCAGATGGCAAGGGTTTGATGGTCTGTATGTATGAGTGGCAAAAATGTACAAAAGGAAAAAAAAGAAAGAAATGCAAAAATGTTATAAAAGGATTAATATTTACATTAAATTTCTCAGAGCCATCATAGTCCCAGATTATTATGGGATAATGTCTCAAAAAGCAAAACATTTAGGATACTTATGTATTATCACAACCAGATTTTTACGAAGCCATAACTGTCACTGTTCTCGCAAAACGAGTCTGTGTAATACTGAAAACAGATGTTCAAAATCTTTACTACTACTGTTTAATATTGTTTAGGCAGCAGTACTTGAAGTTACTGGTCTGTGACTATCAGGTCTATTAGGCTTACTTACTTTTTTTTAAGTTTGCTTACTTTTGGCTTGATAGTTTGTAAGTTGAGCGGTGATGGTGCGTTAAAGCAGTTATTCTTCTGCCGTGGTTTGTTTGTATCACTGTAAAATCCCATCGGTGAAAAGGGAAGTTCCCCATGCTGCATGGTTTTTACCTCTGCTGTCCCTCATAAAACCTTTTTTCCCTAAATCACTGAGCATTGCCATCACTCATGTAAATCACTGAGCATTGCAGTCAGTGAGCAGTGGCATGCGTCACCGTTTCATACTAAGTGAAAAGCGGCTGCAATGCCAGAGCAATGATTTTACCAGTACAGAACAATTTACATTGCTGATATGCATTGTACTTAAATGAAATTATTGATCTGAATGAATTATTTCTATAATTATCTACTTCAAACTTCTTGTTACTGTTTGTGCTGTGTTTATGTATACACTTGTTTCACAAGAACAGTGAAAGTTATGGCTCTGTAAAAATCTGGTTGCGATAATACTTAAGTACCACATTTAGTTTCATCATAACAAAATACTAATAATGACAGGTTGGAGATCATGGTTATAGCTTTTCTTGTAAATTGAAAATTCCATATACTAGTCATTTCTGCATTGTCATCTGCTTCAAAATATGACATTTTTATGCTTTTTCCGTAGAAAACCCACTCCATTCTTACACTGGCTGTAATGGTATACATTCCCACATAAGTAAATTTGGATGAATTTGTATTATTATTTTTAATCCATTGGAAGGCAGAACATAATCCATGACAAATGCAAAATGGCAACACGTTTTCCTGTTTACAAAAAGGAAGACAATACAATAATGCAGAACTGTTGCTGTGAAGCCCATTCTGTCTACTGGCAAAGTCACATGACAGACTCTAAATTCCCAAAGGCATGCATGATGGCCCATCAAGGATTTAGAAAGGGCATTGGCTAAGACAAATATTTGGCAGTCAGCACATTTGCCTGAATCCATGCATATGGTTATTTGGTAGTTCTTCTAGCTGTACTTACAGCTTTGGATTTGGTGTCGCATGCTAATCATAAGATTGTGAAACTTAATGGTGGGCCTCAGAGTCTGCATTGGCTTTATCAGACTTCTATTATGATTTAGATAATTAGCCTTGATTTGCAAAAAATGGTAGACTTAGTTCTGTTCCATGTTCCTTACGTCAGGTGCTTCAAGATGTCATTATGGATCTACTATTATTTTTGATTTTTACTGCAGTAGAACTGTGGTTGTAAAATGACTTTCAAAGAATGGTAACAAAAAAAAAATTCCAGAATCCATGACAGTATGACGTTCACATATATTTACATGTTGGTGTCATTAATAACCTCCACTTTACCCACTGTATCCTCTTTCACAATGCTTTACCAACAAAGTGTGGCTGAGAGAATTACATTGTAAAACATGAGTAACTGGTATTCTGGAATGCTGAAGCTGTACCATTCTTTACTGCTGCTTTTGTTGTCCCTTGAATACGTTACTGCCGGTAGTCGGGCAAGTGCTTACGTTCCCTGTTAAAAAATTCAGTAGTGTGATCGTTTGGTACAGTTCGGTGTTGTTGTGTCAGTAAATGCTGAGTTTCAGATAAGTGTTCTTTTGATCATTAGAAGTAGATGCATAATATATATATATATATATATATATATATATATATATATATATATATATATATATATATATATATACACACATAGATGTGTGTATGTAGTCATACATGTATCCCTATGCTCATGTTAGAGAAGACCATAATGAGCCAAAAAACTTGATGTGCAAAACATCGAAACTAGACATACACAAACAAAACATCTGTTGTGTATGTGTCTGTGAAATATATATATGAGTGTAATATCAAATAACGAATACTCAAAACAGCATTCAAAAAAGATCTTTTTAGATTGAATCATAACAAAAAAAACAAAACAAAAATTATGTAGGGGGAGACAAGCCCCCTGCACCCTCACACTTCCTGCTAATTATATATATCATCTCCATATATGGTTGTAATTAGGAAGACCAAAGTCTCAAAGAAGTGAACTTTCTTTTTTTGCTTGCTTCCGGTTGCTCTGGCATCAGGAAATTTGGAAATAGTGTTTTTAATTATCAGGGTGTGGGGGGGAGCAGGTGGGGGGCTTTTCCCCTGCATAAAATAGTGTTTTTTTGTCTGTTATTTTATGATTCAATTTAAAAGGATCAATATTTTTTTTTATTTTTGAATGTTGTTTTGAGCATTTGCTTGTTAAAGCAACATATATGGGTCTACTTCAAAACATCAAAAGTCCACAATACGGAAGACCAAATTCGTTGAGATGAAAGCATGGAAACCTCACTTCAGCGAACGACAGTATCAGCAAATCGATTCCCAAGGTAAGTAGCCACTAATACCACAACTAACGATAATGAAACTGTACCACTCCCAACCAATCCAGGTGCATTCCCTAACTAAATATGCTAACTCCAAGATTCCATTACAGCTGGGAAAAAGGTAAAGTGCACCTTGTTGGCAGCAGGTCACTTACCGTGGGAATGGATTCGTCGATCAGGTTGTTCACTGAAGTGAGGTTTTGATGCTTTCATCTCGAAGATTTGGACTTTATATATATATATATATATATGATGAAAATAACTAAACAGGATACACCACGAGAACACGTACTTTAGACGAATTTCCTTTATTCCAAGCAGTAAAATACACAAGGATAAGCGCTTTCGCGTGCTTCTTGCACGCTTCTTCAGATCTATAAAACAGTGTCAATCCTTATTCCTCTTATAGCAAACAATGCTTCCAATCAAGCTTAAACAATTGGATAATTAAATAATTGACTAGTCAGAAAAATTTTTTGATGTTAACTTTTTAAAGAGACTCATGCCCCTGTTATACTTTTGACATATGCCCCAAACACTCAAAGTGACTTTTACATTCCACTTATTATAATGATTCCTCAACAAAAAATAATAATAAAAAATTCAGATAGTATTTTCCAAAAAACATTTATAAATATAAAAACATTAATAAAAATATGTTCCCTTGAACGAAACATTAAGAAATCGCATTATACTTTGGTTAATCAATTTAAATAATTTCAAAATCTTATAAATATGCAAGTATATCCATATAATAAATAAATTTCATATGCGGTATATATCAGTCGAAGACTTACTACAAAATGTGTATAAATGAGTAAATGAATGAAATAAATAAATAAACAAAATACAACTAAGCTTCTTGGTGATAAGTTTCTGACTTCATATCCAAGATTCTGTTACGAAACAGAAAATTATGCTTCATGTCCTATATCAGAACCTTTATGAAATCTACAATACAAGCATTTTGCATTCACCTATATTCGCTAGTGGACTTCCTTATGACGTTATATAAGTATGTCCTATTAAACACTCAGTATGTATATGAATAACAAATTTAAAACATGGAATTTAAAACATGAAATTTAAAACATAACTCAGGAGATTCCTTACAAAAACAAACAAAATATCAGAGTTCGGTATTATGTTTAAATTCAATTATATAACTCAAACTACCTGTAACTGGTATAAATATAGAGCAAAACTAACTCAAATATTCCTGATACTAAGATGTTTCAAATTTCATAATCTTATATCTATTCTTATGTTGGTCCATAGTATGTTGATTTATATATGAGGCGTATATCTCTCATATCCATTCTAACTATTTGTAATTCATATTTTGTGAGAAATAATAATTGATATTTAATATTTATAATGTTTAGTAAAAATAATAAAAAAACAAGAAAAATCATTAACAAAAAGTGTACATATATCAAATATTATACCTATCACTGCTTAATATAACAAGATGTTGCTATAAATTCTGATCCATAGTATATAATTCAGTCATATTGTTCCCAATACTGAAAATGGTCAATATGAAAAAATATGTATAAAAAACATGTAATAAATAAATAAAAAAAATCATCATAAAAATATATAAATGGAACATTTCATTAATTAATCAATCCTTGAATCTGGAAACTCTAAGCATATTTGTCGGGTCTCATTCTAAATATTAGCCCAAATTTATACCCGGTAGAGCCTACTAATTAAACTGTTAAGGACACTCATAGTTAAAGAATAAATAAATAAATCTCATATGAAGAATCTTATATAAAGAATAAATAAATGAATCTCATATGAACAGTCTTCAAGAATTCCATAAATTTAAATAACCTATTCATAAAATCTAGCCATAACAAATAACTTATAAAAATATAATTAATGAATTTTTTAAAGACCTTGATGTAAATCAAAAACTTACTTAACTGTGTGGTTCCTAATCATGGGTATGCATTTTAACAAGCAGTATGAATATGTATACTAATCAAAAATGTATACAATAATGTGAAGGAATGACCATAACTGACTTAATTATTCCAAAAAAGGTTTCACTGAGACATAATTATTAATCCCCGGGTCTCTGTGTGCCCCTGACCTAAAGATCCACTTCATCTCTAGCTTCGCTAGGGCATTATTATTGTCACCCATCCTGGGGCT